>NW_024704913.1:0-74879 GCF_018977255.1 Callorhinchus milii
AGTGTTTTTAGTCATTCAGTTCGTTAAATGCATAAGTGTTTATTCATTCATTTTAGTCAAATGCATAATCTCGTAATTGCATAAGAGTTTTGGTTATTCATATTAGTTAATGCATAATATCGCAAATGCATAAGAATTTTAGTTATTCAATTTAGCTAAATGCATAAGTGTTTATTCATTCAATTTAGTCAAATGCATAAGAGTTTTCGTTATTCATATTGCATAATTGCATAATGTCACAACTGCATAAGTTTTGTCGTTCATATTAGTTAATTGCATAATCTTGCCCATGAATTATTGACGCATGTTTGACCTGCATGATAGAATGTCACGTGCTTGTTAGAATAAAATTGTAATCCAGAAGCATATCGAGTGTTCCTTCCAAGTCCATGCAAAACTGTCTTATTCTTGACAACTGTATCCTGTGATGAGATATGAAAATGGAGACCTAAAATATTATAACACACACTAGGATAATCGGTAAATGAATCTATGATAATCGTGTTATCCTGATTGATAACCCTGGATAAACGAAACTAAGCAAATTATCATAACTGCACACATTAACATAATCGCAAGCATCCGCATAAATTACTACGTTTATCATAATTTATGCATATAATCACACGCAATATCATAATTTATGCATATTAATACACACATTAACATAATTAATGCGATTTGCGCATTTTTCGGAAAATTATTAAAAATTTTTTATCAAAATTTCATAATTCCAACCAAACAACACTTTATTCCTGTAATATGATCATTATTTGCTTTCTCTTTCATTTTTAACTCTCTTTATCCTTTGCCAAAATTATAATAAATTATCTTTGTCCTTTGCAGAAACTCTCTCCACTCCATTGGTGAGCAAAGCAGTGGTTCTCGTCCAACAAAGAGGCGCCGGGCGCTCAGTTCGGAAGACCGTGAAAGGATTGCAGCAGAGGTGAGTTTGTCATAGAAATCAGTCAAAATACCATTTTACATTATTGTTGTGCTGCAGAGATGTCCTGCCTACATATCATATTCTACAGACTCAAGAAAAATTTTTAGTTTGGTATAAATCCTAACAAAAATCTTAATTTTAATATACAATAGCATCCCAAAAATAATAAATTGGCAACATAAAAATAAATGATCAAATGAAATTTGAAGCCACCAAAAACTACAGTCTTGTATGGGACAAAAACTCAAATGGCTCTATTTTTCTTTTGAAAGTAATTGCAACTGTGACAATTAGTGGTCTACTCCAGGCTACTACCTTACATTTATATATCTATTTGTTTAATTATCTCTATAGGTCTGTGACACAATCCTGGACACACTAGGGAGCGTTTCTCCTTCACAGACCACCTTGTCTGTGCCACCTTGTTGCAGGGGGACAGGTTTGATGAGTACAAGGATACCTTTCCTGAAGATGCATTGAGCAGCACCATGAAAGCGTACCCGATGCTCAGTGGAAGCAAGCTGAAGACGGAGCTCAGTCTCATCTACAGCAAGGAAGAGTTCAGAGCCTGCCGTGGTGCTGTGGACCTATTCCAGCTGTTTATGGAGAATAATTTCGAAGAAGTCTTTTCCGAAACTGTGACTCTCCTAAAAGTTATCATTACCACACCCATGACCACGGCTGAAGCTGAGAGGTGCTTCTCAACCTTGAAACGAATAAAAACTTTTCTCAGAAACACCATGACCCAGGAGAGGCTGAATGCACTGGCATTGCTGTCCATGGAAAAGAGACTTGTTACGGAGATGACTGACTTTAATCAGAGAGTAGTTGAGAAATTTGCTGGCCAGAAAGAAAGAAGAGCAAAATTTATGTTCAAGTAGGAAACATGCTTTTTGGTACTTTGGTCTGAAATGTATATAAAAGAGAAACATTTATGTTCAAGTAGGAAACATGCTTTTTGGTACTTCTTTTGGTCTGAAATGTAAATAAAGATCATCAAAATTTATATTCAAGTAGTCAAAATGGTTTTTGGTACTGCTTTATATTTATTTGCCCCCCTCAATAAAATAAAAAAAATGTGCCCCCCAAAAATAAATATCACCAGCCGCCACTGAGCAGGGGTCACCAAAATATTTACAAAATCATGAACAACACAAGATCCAGGTTCGATTTAACACAGTACATAAAATTCGTGATCTGATCCTATCTGTGAAGGATGTGATCCCTGACATGCAATACCCCAGCGTCTACAAACTAAGCTGTGTCTGTGGCAGTAGTTACATTGGGGAAACTAAGCGACATGTCTCGGACCGTGTTTGTGAACATAAGGCAGATCTGAAATACGGTAGGACCAACACCTCGGCCGTGGCTGGTCATTGTGTTAATGCGGTGGGCTCACACGAAATAGATTTATCCAAGACGAAGGTACTTTGCAAACCCACTGGCTATCAACAAAGATTAGTTCATGAAGCCATCTATATTTATAGACACAGACACAATTTCAACCGAGAAGATTGGTAGAAACTGAGCAATCAGTCGAAGGACGTTATTAACCAGTTGAAGTCATAACTGGCTGTGATGTTTCCATCCTACCTTTCAATGATAGTTGTTATTTGCGGCTCTCTGATTTTACATTAACAGGTTACATTTCTCACCCACCTCGTGCGCCGACATTACATGCTAATTTCTCTCATTAACAGAGCCACCTCTGTGCGCTCGTCGTGGAGGTCGCCCTCCGATCTAACATGGATTGGTTAATGAATTATACATTATTGGATGCATTGTTAATTAATATATGATTTAAAATCATCATGTTATATATTCATGGATCGGTAGACACGCCGTAAGATCAATGGACTGACGATTGCCCCAATGGCAATGTAACCCAGTTATAGAGAGGTTATAGGGTAATAGATGAAGAGATAAATTCATCCCTTTGTTTGGTCTTGAGCCTGACAAAATTATATAAATGTAATATTGTAATTATTGTCCCGAGATGAATGGCTGTATGGCTCGCCACCAGCTCCGTTCTGCACCTGAGCAGCATTGCGTACGACCGCTACGTGGCGATCTGCCAGCCTCTGCGCCACGCGGAGCGTGCGAGCCGCGGCCGCACCGCCGTCATGCCGCTGGGCCGCTGGTTCGTCGTGATGCACCACAACGCCCCCATCGTGATGGGCCTCATGCCGCCCGACATCGAGGATGCCGTCGCCAGCGCCTCCTGCCCGGACAAGTGCGTCGTCCACATGAACGCGAACTTCGGGGTCAGCGATGCCCTCTACTGCTTTGTCGCGACGATGTCCGTCATGGGGGTTGCCCGTCGACGGGCCAGGTCCGTCCACGGTGCCGCCACTTCCAAGTCGTGCGGACCCAAGGCGTCCGGTGGGACAATCACGGTACAGTGGGCGTCGTTAAAACGCGAGCACAACGCAACCAAGACGTTGGCCATCTATATCTTCTGGCTGCCCTACTTCTCGGTCGGCACGGTGGAACCGTTCAAGGACTTCACGATGAACGCCAACACGTGGAGCTGGTTGTGTGGCCGAGTTACACGAACTCTACCATCAACCCCCTGCTCTATGCCTGATTCCACCACTTGTTCCGCTACGACTTCAAGCTGACCTTCTGGCGACCAGGGCACTCGATCTCATGTAACGCAGACCTCAGCGGATCAGACGAGACGACCATGGACTCACAGTGGCAGCACCATCATAAAATGTGCGCTCGGAAACATTGGATTCATCAATTTCATTTTGCATGGCATTTACTTTAATTGGCTCAAAGTATGAGAATTGGTTTTCCCCTTTTTTCTGGCAACAAAACAGGTGTTGAGATGTTAAAACACCAAACTGAAACCATTTACAAGGAATCATGTCTGCAGTAACCACAATACTTGTGGTCTGAATTCAAACAAAAACATACTCTGATAATATATGCATTGTCTTTGAAACTGATTGGTCCACCAGAGATAGCTTTCGTTGAGCCTAGTCTCAAAATGGCGTTAGACCAGAGGACGCCAAAAGGCGTACAGCACAAAGACAACGCACCATCAGAGTAATGAGAGCTTGGGGTGAGCAGCTACATCATGGGACCTCCTTTGTCAGTACCAAAACATGAGAATAGGGTTTCCCTTTTTATTACACGCTTTTATTTAAGTCACTCCGTCTGTTGTCGTATCCTTAAAATATCTTGTAACTCAATTTTTACCCACTTCCCAATGTGCTATCGACTGCAAACTTGGTATACTTATGTCATACTGATGGAAATACTATATTCCACCATAAAAAAATATTTTTAAACAATCTTTTTTACGGGTCTAATTGTCCACGCTCAACTCACGTTGCCTGTAAATCACCACGGTCCCTTAATGCAGACATGATTTCTATTTTGGTGCTGGCAAATGAGGTCCCATGATGCATTTAACCTAGAGCATTAACTTATTTTTTATTATGAACCTGAAAGGTTTCGTGACCGGTATTTGCACGTGGTTTATACGTGGGTTTTCTTCGTAGCTTTCCAGGTAAGGCAGCAGCCGAGACGAGAGGCAACTTATTGAGAGCATGTTTTGAGGGCCAAAGGGAGTAGGCAAGGTTCCAACCCAGGCCTCTCAACCGTCAGTACTTGTCTCCGAACTACATTCTTCTGAGTCTAATGTCCTCATGTGGCAGTGTTTTGGCTGTATGCGTAATGCTAGCTGCAACTGCACTTAAGTCTGGACGATCAGGTGGAGGTTGTTTTATATATGGATACGTCTTGAGTAGGTAAACTGTTGAGTCTTGACATGAATTATTTTACCTAAGTTATAAGTGGAGCAGCATTGACTGCAGCTTTGCGATGGCGGTTTGATATGGGATGAAATTGTTACAAAGGTAGTTTCACCTGCCTACCGATGACAACTATCTGAACATTGCGTAGTCGGGATTTCATGGGACTTTAGCCACGAGTGAATTTTTTATTGAAGACCTTTCACTTGCAGCCTATTCATTGTGGGATGTGATTTTTAATACCCTGCTCATCTGTCTTCTCCTGGTACAAGAAAACGAAATGCTGAAAACCCTGCAGAAGCCTTAACTGTTTTGTTGCTGTTGCATCCTCAGATGTGCTGTGCTGCCAATGCTATGCACCATACTTTACTGTGGTATATGCCGTGTAATAATGCCAAAAACGGACCCGTTACAGGTTTTTTCACGCGAGCCAATCGGTACAATAATCTTAATATTCTGCCTGACTTTTTGAACCAGGAATAGTTACCCATTCACCAATTGCCATTTAACACTACGATTAAATGATAAAGTTTACACATTGCACCAATAGTAACATTTACGATTCAAGTGAGAATGAGACAAACTCGTGACACCAGTAATATTTTTATTTAAAATCCCACAAATCACGTATATAATTCAATGTAATCTTACACATTGAGTTTGTGATGTACACTGCATTGCTTTGCTTCTGCTCTTAAATTAAGTTGTGTTTTGGTGAAGGGGCTTCATGTACAGATCTTCTCAAGCAGGGTCTGCCAACCACTGTGGGCCCAAGACAGCCATCCGGGATGAGGGGGTGGCACAGAAAAGGGTTCACACACATTACCAGATGCAGGGGAGCACAGACACCACAGGTTTAAAAACTCCCGTTCTGTCTCCAGTAATTGAGCAGGGTGATCGAGTGATTGGCACTGGCCTGGGAAAATAGACCCTGCCAATACCACCGGTCTACCATGGCCCATGACTCCACAGCAGTATGTCCAGGCCTACACCACACAGGCTTGGGAACCAGCCTGGGTGGGGGGGGGGGGGTAAATGCTGGAACCAAGCCGGGCTTCTCTTGTGCCACCGAGTTGCTTGGCGGTCTTCCTGGAAATGCGGAGCAAGCAATTGTGCAGGATGGTCGTCTCAGTTGGTCACCTCCCCCCAGAGTGAGCCATCTCTGGTGGTGCCCAACCTGCCAAGCCCCCACGTGCCTTACAGCACGGGCAGAGGCTGCTGCGTGAGCAGCAATCCGAAGCGGCGCTTCAGCATAATACGGTGGCGCGAGAACTTGTCATCGGGGGAGAAGCGTGCGGGTGGGCAGACAGTGTGGGGCCGCCCTTGGGGTCCTGCTTCTGTAAGGAACAAGAATCACCGCACGTCTGATTAAACACAGTACCTATCTCAAAGAATCACACACACCCCTCTCACAACACATATAACCGCTTTAGCACAGCATATATCTCAATAACTAACATACAACTCAAGACTAATGACCACATCAGCAATGCACATCACAAATGGATCCGCTTTCATCATTTTGGGATGTGCTCTGTAATGTAATATGGTATTATTTATACGGAATGGGTTAAGTTGCTATCTACATATAATTGCATTAATTTAGCAGGCATGGACACAAGGATGTGAAAATGACCAAATCACCCAGAATGCATCTTGGCAGATCACTGAAGCTAAGCAAAGTTGAGCATGCACAATGCCTGCACGGGCAACCACCATAAGAAACCACCAAGGCTGCGGCTCTACATTGCAGGCAGCAGAGGCCGATGCAGCACGCTCCATTTCTGTAATGTAGTATGCTCACATGTCTAATGCGACTAGCTTTCACCAACCCTCACTGTGACCAGCATGGTCAAATAACTCTTACACTTATTAACTGGTAGTTGATATATTTTTTTACCAAAACTACGTTTGCAGTAGTACACAAAGACAAATAAAAAACGCAAAAGCGTTCGTCAATAGCACTGCTTTAAAATAAAAGTACAACGATTTGGATTGCCTACTAACATATAACTCTGCACGTACCGATTTAAAGACGGATCAGGAAAGTTGTTTTTAAATGTAATTCTTATCAGGCCTCATGTTTTAAAGTGCAGTCTCCAAATCGTATCTCCTATCTCTGGGCTGAGACCGAAACGTCGCCTATTACATACATTCCCCGTGAAGACAGAATTCTTGGCGAACGTGTCGTGTTGGGTTTCCTGTCGTGTGCAATACAAAGGTGGTGGCGTCGGTGCCGGCTCGTGGACCTGCAGCTGTGCGATTCACCGTGCACAGCTACGCGCGCCTGAGCCTCCACGTGCTAAGCAGCTGCTCCATTCTGTGGCAATGTACAATCCACTGCTGGCCTCTTCCCGCCGTCTATTTATATGGCCACTCGCAAATGATTATGCGGTCCCATTACAGTTGTCTGGTTATTTCATTAGCTTGTGTACAGGTATCTTTGGCGATATTGCTTTGAAGGCCACGAGCGTGTGGGCGTTGTGTAGCAGCACTCATTTACGTAGGCTGAAATAATCCAATGAGCTGTGAAGATCTTTTCACAGATGTCCGGCAGGCGCGGATCAGAAAGTTACAATACAAAAACCGACAGGAGTACAAGGTATAGGAAAGCGAGACAAGTCACGAAAATTAATAAAGGGGCTCGCAATTCACTCAATGTAACGGGCGCAAAACAGTAGCCTCTTTCACGTATCCGGACCTTGGCGTAAATATATATAAATAAGTATATTTTTACACACCTCGTCTGCCACACGGTTTGGGAGGGGGAGTTCGTACGTGCATCAGCGATGGCTTCGACACAAACATTTGGCGTTTAATCGGCAGAGCTGAGGGGGGTCTCGTTTCTGAGGCAGCCGCGGTGTAGGCCGCGCCGGGCCTACACAGCAAGGGCGCGCCGCACGGCACGACGAGACGGTATCCCCCCCCCCCAAACCCCCACGGCCGCTCGCCATCTCTGAGCCGTGCATGCTCACCTTGAGGGTGTAGACCCGCTCGCCCGCCTCGTCGACGTAGAACTGCAGGAACATCTCCGCAGTTGCGCGCTCCGCTCCACGTGTCGGCGCCTCGAGCTGTGTGGCGGAAGGGTCTTCTTCCGAAGCCGGAAGAGGGCGTGTCGAACTGCAAGGGGGCGTGTCGAACTGCAAGGGGGCGTGTCGAATTGCAAGGGGCGTGTTGAACTGCAAGGGGGCGTGTCGAACTGCAAGGGGGCGTGTCGAACTGCAAGGGGCGTGTCGAACTGCAAGGGGGCGTGTCGAACTGCAAGGGGGCGTGTCGAACTGCAAGGGCGTGTCGAACTGCAAGGGGGCGTGTCGAACTGCAAGGGGGCGTGTCGAACTGCAAGGGGCGTGTCGAACTGCAAGGGGGCGTGTCGAACTGCAAGGGGCGTGTCGAACTGCAAGGGGGCGTGTCGACGGGAAAGCGGCTGCCTCTTCCAAAAAAGGCAGAGTAGTCGGAGACGTTCAAGTCGACAGGAGCAGGCACGGACAACAGAGTCAACACGGCGGAGTCGATGCAGCACAGACACAGCACAGACCCCACACTCGACACGGCACAAACGCAACAGGCTCAATACATCCATAATAGAGGTTTTTGGGTTAGATCGCGTAAATATATAAATGTGTCCTTAAAACCCGCCACCACCCGACACAGCCAACTAGTAAGGGTTGTCACGTCAACAGAACGTGGCCAATTCGTCACGAGTACAGCACTAGTGTATAGTGTAGTATACTAGTACAGCACTAGCCGGTGTGTTGGAGAGCCAAGCCACGACATTTACAATCTGAGTACGACGTTTCGCCGGTAATTACAACTAGCTTCATCAGGCGACAACCAGATTTGTGGAGCAGTCTTGCTGGTGGTGGCGGGTTTTAACGACACATTTACGCGATTTAGCCCAAAAACCTCTATTATGGATGATATTGGTCGCGAAAGTCTACGTGTTAAACAGGCTCAATAAATGTACCAGTCTTGTTGGGTCTTTCATTGACATGCTTATCTTTCTGCTCCAGCAGACCCACCTCTCTCTCTGCCCCCCCCTCTCTATTTAAGGCCTCGACACAGAGGCATTGGGTCTCTGTGTCTATGTTGTGTCTCTCTCTGTGTGTCTTCGTGTTGTCTCTGCTTGTGTGTCTGTGTGTCTCCGTGTCTGTGTTTTGTCTGTCAAATTTAGTTCTACCTGATGACGGTTGCTTGTGTTGCAATCGAAACGTCGTATTCTATTATTTAATTTATTTTCTTTCTACGTGACTTTATCGAAAGAACCAAAGAGTATAATTCGTGCAGTCACGAAAGCTTCAAATCAAGTTTAGGCTCAATATAACCACTATGAATGTTGAGGCGCCGTGTTGATGCTTAGTATGCTATCTATTTAAAAAAAAAGTCGTAAATGTCACATTTTTCAACGAACATAACCCGTGTTTTTTTTCCCCCAAAAAATTTAATTTTTCCCAAAAAATTAAATTTTCCACTTTTTTAATGTTTGCTTTCACCTAACGCTTTGGCGTTAGTGCCACCAGAGGGCATCGTGTTACCAGTACAATACGGCACAGTATTGTAGTTTAATCGTAAAGGAGCTATATTCAATGTCGAAGTTTGCTAGTATTCTTCTTGGTTCTTTCGGTAAAGTCACGTAGAATGGAAATAATAAAACAACAAAAAATAAAACATAATAAAATGATTCTCACGACATCTCGATCACAAAATAAGCACATGCATTTATTAAATGTTATTGATTCTGCTCATTGATTTGCCCGCGAAATTTTAAAAAATCCAAATGAAAATTCACGCCCGCTTTTATCGTATTACAGCGCCCTATATAGAGAGGGCATCGCACAGTCACAGACACCGGCAGAGGCCTGCCAGTGATTAGGGACTCTGTGAAAGTTCAACAATTAATTAGATAGCTACAGAAACGGCAAAAAATTAAATACCATCTTCTTGGTTCTTTCGGTAAAGTCACGTAGAAGGGAAGTAATAAAATAATAAAATAAAACATAATAAAATGATTCTCACGACGTTTCGGTCACAACGCAAGCAGCCGTCCTCAGGTAGAGGGCAGGTCTGTCGAGTAGAGCCTGAATGACAGACCTGCTCTCCACCTGGGGACGGCTGCTTGCGTTGTGGCCGAAACGTCGTGAGAATAATTTTATTATGTTTTATTTTTTGTTGTTTTATTATTTCCATTCTACGTGACTTTACCGAAAGAACCAAGAAGATGAATCCCTGCAGTCACGAAAGCTTTAAATCGAAATACAATAGTATTATTTATGTCCACCAGAGGGTAGTAACACGTAGCCAGATAGTTTAGTATCCATAGTTCAGTGTATGTCGACCATAAGCCATCACGTTTTATTGTGTTTAACCAATTGCTGCTGAAATAATGCACTCCCAGATGGCTGTGTAGCTGATGGGATGCGGAAAAAAATACTTGTATTTATTACTTGCACAGATATGGAAAGGAGAAGTAGTGTCTCCTTTTGTAAAGCAATACATTTTTCATACAATTATAATTTTCTACGTGACTTAAGTTGCCCATCATATAAAAACAGATTCTGATTATTCGCATGGAACTTGAGCCATTTGCAAACGGAAGTGCTCCTGAATAAATATGTATGTACTGTATATATCTAAAATTTATTTGGCACCGTACGTAGTCAACCGTGCTAATCGGGGTTGTGGGGGAAGTACAACAAACTAAACACAAAAATCTGTTTTAAAGAAATGAGTTTTCAATCCAGATTTAAAAGTACACAGCACCAGTGGTTTTCCAATACCGGAAGGAAGAGCGTTCCAGACGGCCGCAGAAGCACATCTGAAAGCGCGCGATGCGGTGACCGTCTTTGTTCGATGGCTATCCTAATCATGCTGGTTTATGTTCCTTGACGAGATATGTGTAGAATTAGAATCGTATTAGAATTATTAGAATCACACTGTACGGTAATCGAATCACTCTATCCACTGCTGGATGAATGTACCATCTCAATGGAATCGAATAGATGTATACAGCATATATTAAAATTAACCTAATCAAAACTCATAATGCATGACACACGATGTAAAAAATAAATGTAACAAAAATTAAGATTGTAAGAAGGCCCAAACTCCTCCCAAGGGCGCGCTCTCCACATGCTTGTGTGGACTGCCCGACTCAATATCGGAGCGTGTAAATTCACAACCCGGCCACTGAAGACATCACAAGTGCCGTGTTTACACTTTGGCTGCCGAAAGGCGACATCGTGCCTGTGGGGGCTGGGGGCATCACGTGGTGCCTTGTCGGGTTGACGCTGGAATATTCCATAATTACAGCAAGCCGGGCTTGTCCCACGAACGTAATGTGCCGGCAGAGTTTGTCTGGTGTAAACTGGCAATGCTGTACATCAGTGGGGTATTTGGATTCACACGTAGGCCTTAGCTACTAATATTATCCATAATAGAGGGGGGGTTTTGGGGGGTTAGATCGTGTCAATATAAATGTTTTTTTTAAACCTGCCACAGCCAATTATAAGGTTTGTCATGTCAACATGCAATTCGTTACTAGTTCAGCACACCAGTGTGTTGGAGAGTAAACCCATAACATTTACACTTCGAGTACGTTTTACCGGTGATTACATTCAGCACCATCAGGTGGCAGCCACAATTTGCTGTTGCCCTGATGAGGCTGGTTGTAATTACCGGCGGAACGTTGTGGGTTTATTCTCCAACACGCTGGTGTGTGGGCTGGTGGCGGGTTTAACGACACATTTATATTTACGCGATCTAACCCAAAAAAACTTATTGGAATGTGGATGTTAACATATGGGCTCCGTATCGCCTTGTTGACAAGTTGTGTTACGTTTTCTACGCCACAACAATGAGGTTTTATAGGATGCAGTATTTGGTTTTCCAACATGAATACGTTCTTTTGGAATGCATCTTGTTCATCGACCAGGTGACTCCTCGGTAGAGTGGCTCGCAATCTGAAGTTTGCGAGTTGAAATCCTGGGTTGGGGTTGACTAGCCCATCATCCGATAAGAGTTTGATACGAATTATCACCTCATCTTGGGGAAGTCAACAGTGGTTATATCCAAGACTTGCCTCAACAGTCTCCTATGATTTGGCCTTAGACTTAGACTCACAGAGAGACCCACAGACTCACAGAGAGACCCATCGACTTACATAGAGCCATCGTTCTGCCCTAACAGTCTCCCACCATCCACTGTTCGGTCTCTTCCCCTTGGCCGTCAGAATCGTGTAGACCACTCCAATGCCCATCCTGCTTACATGCCGTTTTGAGCAATATAGTCCTTCTGTAGAATCTTTACAAGAGCCATTGACACGCTCAGACCAGCACTCAAATGCCACGTGTCCACATTCTAACTGGTTGTGCACAGAAGGCATGGAAGTGCAAAGACAATTACAGAACACAACCTGTTTTAATACAGAGCAGAATATTTCAAATATGAGCCAAATACCTGCAATAACCTTCTGAGGTAACCGCACAGATGCATTCGGTTTTTTTGCCAGGAAGCGTCTTACAGTGTGACAAACAGAAACTCATAATTAGAACATTGAACACAAGCACCATCTGCGCTTTCGCTCGGGGTTCCCTTTTATCCTCCCAGCGTGGCCTCGCTCCGCCCGGCCACGCTCCTCGTCTAGAACCTACGAGCGGGTTCCCGGGCTTCCCTCACGTGCCCCCTCTGTAACCTTTCCCCTACATCCTTCTCTCTGGTGTATCACGTGACCTGCTGACAGACAGGGCTGCTGCAACTGCAGATCCCCTTCTCTGCCAGCAACCAGCGCTATGCTACGTAGTGACCAATTCCATGTCACTACATATGCATGGCCATTTGGCAATACATTGCTGTAAGAGGGCTTCCCGACACCGTGTCGGTCGTCAGGGTTTTCTTGACCATACTTTTTGATGATATAATTTGACTATGCCGCAATGGTCAGGTCAGGTTGGTGAAGGCGGAGAGCAAAAGACGTGGGAGCCTAGAAGTGCAGCATAACAAATAATTTCCCTGCACTGCAGTCTGCTGCCCACCACATGATCTCACCCTTTATGCATGGTTGTCGCCCATTCAAGACAATTTAAGCTCACCTTTGCTTATCTCCTTTTTCTTTTTGACACTAATGTGCCCATTCAGGGGTGATTTGGCCATATACACACGACATATACAAGCTCATTACACTTCTGTGTCTTATTATGTCGGAATTTTATTTGCAGTTCCATTACCATTGTATAGCCGATTTAAACAAAAAAATTCCCCAAAGGTATTTTCGATGACAAAATGCGTTATTGCTGTTTTAAATTACAACTTCCATAACACATCGTCTCTCGACGAGTTGGGTTGCTACCATCCGGATTTCACGCAGAGATGGCGTCTGTGTCCGGATGGCAGGAATTAATTTGTACCGAGATCTGGTGCCGGTAGTATGTTCACATTTATCATAGTAAACTGCAGGTTTTTCTTTTCAATTCTTACATATGCAAATATGTTCAGGAGCTAAATACCATTAAGGTTTCGAGGCTGACGTTTGGCAACTCGAACCTTCAGCTCCCTCCACCGATTTTCTATGGGAATAAGGTCTAGAGACTGGCTAGGCCACTCCAGGACCTTAATGTGCTTCTTCTTGAGCCACTCCTTTGTTGCCTTGGCCGTGTGTTTTGTGTCATTGTCATGCTGGAATACCCATCCACGACCCATTTTCAATGCTCTGGCTGAGGGAAGGAGGTTCTCACCAAGATTTGACGGTACATGGCCCCATCCATCGTCCCTTTGATGCGGTGAAGTTGTCCTGTCCCTTAGCAGAAAAACACCCCCAAAGCATAATGTTTCCACCTCCATGTTTGACGGTGGGGATGGTGTTCTTGGGGTCATAGGCAGCATTCCTCTTCCTCCAAACACGGCGAGTTGAGTTGATGCCAAAGAGCTCCACTTTGGTCTGTAAGAGGGCATGTATATGTGCTTTCTTGAGCAGGGGGACCTTGCGGGCGCTGCAGGATTTCAGTCCTTCACGGTGTAGTGTGTTACCAACTGTTTTCTTGGTGACTATGGTCCCGGCTGCCTTGAGATCATTGACAAGATCCTCCCGTGTAGTTCTGGGCTGATTCCTCACCGTTCTCATGATCATTACAACTCCACGAGGTGAGATCTTGCATGGAGCCCCAGGCCGAGGGAGATTGACAGTTCTTTTGTGTTTCTGACATTTGCGAATAATCGCACCAACTGTTGTCACCTTCTCACCAAGCTGCTTGGCGATGGTCTTGTAGCCCATTCCAGCCTTGTGTAGATCTACAATCTTGTCCCTGACATCCTTGGAGAGCTCTTTGGTCTTGGCCATGGTGGAGAGTTTGGAATCTGTTTGATTAATTGTTTCTGTGAACAGGTAACAAGCTGAGATTAGGAGCACTCCCTTTAAGAGTGTGCTCCTAATCTCGACTCGTTACCTGTATAAAAGACACCTGGGAGCCAGAAATCTTTCTGATTGAGAGGGGGTCAAATACTTATTTCCCTCATTAAAATGCAAATCAATTTATAACATTTTTGACATGCGTTTTTCTGGATTTTGTTGTTGTAATTCTGTCTCTCACTGTTCAAATAAACCTACCATTAAAATGATAGACTGATAATTTCTTTGTCAGTGGAAAAACGTACAAAATCAGCAGGGGATCAAATATTTCTTTCCCTCACTGTATCTACGCTCACTGGTCAGGGTTTCGTATACAGTGGAAAAGGTGGCAAATCTAAACAGTGTATGACGATGTGTTTTTGGCCATGACAAATTCCCAGAACAAGACCCCCAAGTCCCCCGTGAGTCCTGTGTTGCCGTTTCGTGTTATTTTAGATTTGCTGTTAAGAGTAGGGAGCATGAGTTTGAATACCTATACACACACAAGAGCCACCATCGTCGTGTTCAGACAGCAGTCAAGTTTCTGTCTGGATAAGTGGATAGTCGAGACCGCAATCTAAGCATACATTGACATTTATTTTGCATTTACAAAATGTAAGTACTTTTAGAACACGTAAACACATCATCGTGAGTGCCAAGTGGCTCAGCGGAAGAGCAAACGGCTCGCAATCGGAATGTTGCGACTTTAAATCGTGGTTGGGGGATAATAATGTTAATTTGAGACTCGCCCCCGCCATAGGAATGTCGAATTGCCACCGTTAGCTCAGGGCTATAAACAGGAAACTCACGTTGTCTCAGAGCAGGACATCGCTTTGACTTTGAATAGTGCCAAGATGTTCGTGTTATTTTTAGACTGTGTACCAAGCTGTGCAAATATGGTTAGGAATACGATTAAATAATTTCCAAACACGACAGAAAATCGATAATAAACATAAAGCTCAGCAGCTGCTTGGGGCTATTCAGCAGGCTTCACACGATCCTATTAGGCAATTATTTGCCCCCGCATTCTCAGTCTTATTGCCATGGCATTCCCAGGGAAACGCGTCACCTGTGGAGCCATGTGATCCCCTCTCCCCAGCATCGCGCATGGAACGCCAGGGTGAACAGCGATTCAGTCACCCTGCTTTGTTTCCTGCTATGGAAATGAAACGTGCACCCTTACCAGAATTCATTGTGAGGAGGTATTTAAGCGTACAGGAAATAACAATAGTTCTAATAATGAGCATCACCAACGTCACTTTTACAATTCGGCTTATCCTGGTCTCCTGAGTTCTCACATGGTTAAATAACATATACATGAAACTCTACACACTTCATATTATTTCTCGAGCACATGTTTGTTTTATAGCTGAGGGGCCTTTGCAAGAGAGATATCGATGAGACCACACCTGGTTCGAGATCGAGGATTGCCCCGACTGTCTATGTGTCTTGTGTGTTGCAGATTTGACTGCGCAGTACTTAGAAGTTAAAGAAACTCATTGATATTATTATAATTTTTTGTATTTTTTTTATTATTATCTCCACCCTTTCACAGTCCTAATATTTAAAAAAACGTTATGGTCGCATAATAAATTATGTTCACTCGTGAATTGAAATGTATTGTAGTATTGTGAATGGAAGTATCAACTCTTAAGCTGCTATATTTAAAATCTAAATGGTATGTTATTGTTCTTATTCACTAATGAACCAGATATGTGTTTTAAAAACTAAGCGGTGAGTTTAGCTAGGCCATGCATCGGATGAGTCATTCGCCTCTATTTTCCATGACATGATTCACAGCAGTAGCTGGTCGCCACCTGACTCATCGTTTGACAATAGGATACGGAAAAAAACACGTGAATCTGTACACACGAGTGAATGTGTCTGTCGCATTAATAAAGAAAGAAAACAAGTTTATTAATATATAATTTGTTCCTTATCTAGGCGATACAACCACAAACAACAAAAACACAACACATTTTTCAATAACAAATTGGCATTAAGAGAAACAAATATCTAACAGACGACGTTTTGGGCAATGGCCCTTATAAAGAGAGATGTGAAGTTAATAAAAGTTGGAGACCGCAACGTACACCATAGGCCACTTTTGTGAATTCAATGTTCAGGGTTATCATAAACAGAACTTCATTCAGATTAAGAGCAGGACAAGAGCCTGGATGGAGTACAAATCGTGTCTCAGGAGTCTTGGGGTCTGTTGAAAGCAGTCACCTTCAGGAGAGGAGATATTTGTATATTTACACCAAGATGAGAATATGTATTTAGTGATAATGCTGATGAAATGTTATTTTATTTTATTTATACTTACGTGACTTTACCGAAAGAACCAAATAGTATGAGTACTGATGAAATGTATCAAGCCTTGGAGAGATGTCTGTTGGGGATGCGTCAGTGACCCCTTGAGCACGGAGACGCGTGCCACGACCGTACTGCCACTCTAAAGGGGCCTCGACGCTTACACAGAAAGGAGAATAAACACAAGCACACACGCAGCAGACACGAGTTTTAACAATTGTGTTTAATCAGATTAAGTGGCACTGTAGTACTCCCAGCCCCCCCCCCCTTTCCTGATGACGACCGCTTGTGTTGCGGTCGAAACGTCGTAGTTTTTTGTTATTTATTTTATTTGATGATAATCTACGTGACTTTACCGAAAGACCCAAAGAATAAGATCAGACAAAATTGTTGCTACGCTTTCAACACAAGGCTGTGCTTGTAAATGTGTTTCCTTGGTAGGAAATTCCTCATTCCTATGGCAGGGGAGAGTGTCTCCATCAGGAAACCACTGTTGAATTCCCCAAAAAGTGGTACTCATTGCATTCACCTCGAAAGGAGGGATGATGGGCTGAGTCAACCCCCAACCACGATTGGGAACTCTCATGTAGAGAAAGGTTTATGGTGGGAAGCATATACAGCAGCCGTACTCTGTGTACATCTGCTGTAGAAAGAGCCAGACCAATGTTAACTGAGTCTAACATGGGCATTGCTCAATTGCATCCGTCCAATCATGGGAGACTACCTGATCACGTCAATGGCAACTACAGTGCTAACAAAAACAACCAAGGTTTGAAGTTAATACAATTATAATACAGAAGTGTGTTATATAATGAATGACATTTTACAGCCTTTTGTAAATCCACTGCTGGATGAAGAGGCTCCCCAAGCCGTGGCAATCATGAGGGTTGCTTGACCATAATTCACCACCGCTTTTGAGTGTTGGGTTGAAGGATGGGGGGGGGGCACGTCTGAATCAGATATCACTCGCCCCTGATGGTGAACTAAGGCCTGGAATTGAACTGAGAGATTTCGGTTCGCAATGCAGCATCGCACGTATCACTTGTGTGCTGATCACTCTGTCCCGAGAAGAATATTTCACAACACATTTCACGACAGTGACACGTAGTGTCCGGGTCTTTTTCAGACTTTCTGTGTGGCGTTGCAGTGCATTACATAACGCTTTGGCTGTTATTGCATGGCGTGCCAGCGAATGCCAATAACAAACAAGACCGATTAAATAACAGGACTAAATAACCACGTGAATGAAATCATAATACACAAACATCCAACGCCGAGCCATTGTTTCCAAAAAGAACAAATTGTTCAGCGTTTTCCACCAAAGATTCGCTCCCGATTGTGATATGGATAATCCACTGAGCGGCCGCGTTTGGTACAGAGGGCACAACCGCTCGCCCGCCCGCCCTTTTTGTGCGAGCCCAGAGACTGAGCGGCTCACTGGGATCAGAGCCGCTCAACAAGTGGCCGGGACGCGGAACGAGATCGCGTTTCATGCCGCGACGCCGAACACAACGAGCGGCGCGAACGCGCAACGCCAACAGCAGCAGCGGCGGCGCCAGTGCGGGTGGCTGAGAGGGCGGCCTGGCCAAGTCGCCCCAATGGCCGTGGAGACGCGGGTGACGAGAGAGAGATGGGGGGGGGGGTCCGAGCGTCGCGCGCGAACGGAGGCAGCAGTCTCGTGCGGAGCGAGTGGGCGTGACTGATGACCGTAGAGGAGGCAGCGAGTGCCGTGCACAATAACGTCGCGCTGCATTCCTGCTCCGCTAACCGAGCCATGCAGCAGCAGCACCACCATCATCCAGGTAACTTCGGTGAGACGTCAGCCAGAAGGCGGCGGCGGCAGCAGCAGCAGAGTGCGACCCGATTACGAAAAGTGGTGGCGCTCTGTTCTCTTGATTTCAATGAAAAATAATATTTGAAACAATGGGGTGGCGCGAATGATCTCAGTGTGGGTGGTGTTGTTTGCGGTGTGTATGCTAATGGGGTATATGCTTTGCTTTTAGATAACATTCGAGTTTTGTAAAAGCGTTATCGATTGAATTAAAATAAAACAGTTATTTTAAAACCAATATTTCGTGTACTGATCCTGTGTGCAGCGTTCGATTTACATGCACGTAAACAAAAACAGGCAAATGTTATTTTTCTTGTATGAATTACATCATTATCTAGCATTTTCCTGTAAGCTTGTGTTCGGTAAAAAATATTCCAATAAAAAGTGAGAGGATATAAAACAAAATTCGCACGATTTGCAGGCGAATCTTACGCGAGAGACGAACAGAAACCGACAACAGCAGCGGCACGCGCAGTGTCTGTAGGGGATGGACACGCGTCGCTCGTGCACGGCCCGCAGGTGAAGCAGAGATGCCAGCAGCAGCAGCAGGGAGAGAGGCTGTCCCAGCCGTGCCACGGGATCACGCTCGAGAAGAAGAGACAAATCATCTCGCTGCTGCCCGACACCGCCTGGGTAGCGTCGTCGGTCGTGGACAAACACAAGAGGCTCTCACAGAGACTGTGCCGGGAGAGAGAGCAGAGGTGGGAGTCACCAAGCGACGTTGCGCCCCACGCCTCTCCGCCTGACACTGGAGCGAGGACTCGGAGAGAAGACCCGGAGGCGAAGTCCGCGAAGAGCGGCACCTCGAGATGCGCGCCCGGCGAAACGCTTTCGACAAAGAGAACGACGCGCTGCTCTCGGCCGCAGCGGTCGGGCGACGCGGGAGGGCGTGGGAGGGGAGCGGCGCTGGCTCCGTTCCAACTGGCGACCAAATTAACGTCGGCAAACGCTCCAAAGTGCCCTTCAACGTCTTGACAAGTCAACAAGAGGCTTTTAATGGTCCCAGAGAAACGGTTTCCATGGTATGCCCGGGCAATGCATTCCCGTCGACTCCGCACAGCTGCGGTGCGAGGGACCGCTTGCTCACCTCGCCGGCGAAGCCGGATCCCGCGGACGGCTCCCTGCACGAGCTGTCGAGCAGTCTGCCCATGCCCGAGCCCAGCGGAGGCAGCCCTCTGCTGTCCCGTCACCGCGTCGATCGCGCTCCGTCAGCCTGCCTCTCAAGGCCGACAGCAAAGTTCAGGATCTGCCGAGCTTCGCCGGCCGCCACAACAGCCTCAACATCCGCGAGTTTACCGTGGAGGACGGGAGGGCCATTAGCCGCGCCGCATCGACGTCGGGTCCCGCGCTGGACGAGGTGTACCGGGGGGAGCACGAGTTCCCGGGCGGGGCTGGCGGGAGCAAGGCGACGAGGAGGAGAGTGGAGGACGCGTGGCTCTGCCACTACGCGGCTCTTGACAAAGACGCGTTCGCCCATTCAAGAGGCAACGGTCCTGCGGCTGCCGAGGCTTCGTGCGGTCAAAAGGATGCCGTGACAGTGGGACGAAACCCATGGCTTCTACAGCGGGAGTATGTTCGTGGGCCAGTTAGATATTTGCAAGGAACATCACCGTTCGAAAGCCATTTCCAGTCAAAAGTTCAAAGCACTCTGTTGAATGTTACGAGCCAGCTCAAGCCCAAAGCTTCCACCCAGAATTCCCACGCACTGAACAGGTCATATGAAGTGCAGACCCCTTCTCCGCTGTGGCAACAATGTTCCAAACACGCCACAGACGCGGTGGCCTTTGTTCCACACGGAGCGGCTGATCCTGCAGTGGAATCGACAGAGCAGCGGGGCTGTGTAAGAAACGGAACGTTCCAGCGTGTGCTATCCATGGCGACCCCAGCCTGTAGGAGGGAGGAGAAAGGCGCTGCCCCTGGTGAGTGCTCTCTAGGCGAGTTGGACCCAACTGACCCGTTCACTCTACCGGTGATGCACTGAATGTCGAAACCGATCCAGAGTTTGTGCTGAACCATTGCTGCTGAAATTGTGTACTCCCAGAAGACCCTGTGGCTGATGGAATACTTATTATTTGACGCATCTTTAATCTGTGACAGCGGCGTATAGTCTGCTTATTAATATTGTTACTTATATTTTCCATGACGCAATTGGTGATTTTGTGTGATGGAGTACAAAGTCAATTCACAAACGTTAAAGTGCTGACGTTGGCAGTGGTGCAACAGCACAAATCCGAGCCTCACCACGTTTGCCATGAACACCGGTCCAGAGGAATAAACAATGCAATAGAATAGCAGACAATTCGCCTTCTCGTATCCGTTCTCTAAATAAACAATAAAGGGTTTATCCCGTTAGCCACACCGCCTTATTAGGAGTACGCATGTATGTTGAACTTCTTTCCGCGCCGTACATAGCCAACCCTGACAATCAGAGTGGTTCAGCACAAGTAAACTGTGAATATATACTTACGAAAAAAACTCCACACCTTTAAAGAACAGTGGCCTTAAAAGAAAAAAATATAATGGGCGACTTTTCTGGCAATGCTCCTTCTTCGGACACGTAAATGAAGATGGGCCATGGCTTAACACATTTCCTCGTATATATATATCTTAAAGCCACAGCGTTATTAACGAAAGTATAGTGTTTTATCTAGCAAAGGGCTGTCATTATTTACCCTGTTAGCCATAGTGCTTATTTCACCATTATTACTTCACCACACTGGTCAGTGTGGATTTGGTCAAGGGAGCACCCAGGAACGGTTGAGATATCCCTCGCCCCTGATGTTAGCCATGATCGAGAATCACGCTATGGCAGGGGTCCTCAAACTTTTTAAACAGGGGGCCAGTTCACTGTCCCTCAGACCGTTGGAGGGCCGGACTATAGTAAAAAAAAACTATGAACAAATTCCTATGCACACTGCATATATCTTATTTTGAAGTGAAGAAACAAAACGAGAACAAATACAATATTTAAAATGAAAAACAAGTAAAGTTAAATCAACAAACTTTCCAGTAAAGTTAAATCAACAAACTTGCCAGTATTTCAATGGGAACTATGGGCCTGCTTTTGGCTAATGAGATGGTCAATGTCCGGTTCCATATTTGTCACTGCTAGTCGTAACAAGTGATGCAAGTGTGCATCCGTTAGTCTAGATCTGGTTGGAGATTTCAAATGTTTCATTCTGGAAAAAGTCTGTTCACAGACATAAGTGCTGCCAAAGATGGTTGCCATTTTGAGTGCATGGTTCCTGAGATGAGGATATGTCTCAGAGGGGAGAGATGCATAGAAATTATGAAGGCTGCTTGACTTGAATGCGTCTTTCAGAGAGTCACAATTCTGCAGTTCAGCCAGTTCCATTTGGTAAATTGTATCCACATTTTCAATGTCAATAGAAAATGGGTTACGGAAAAGCTGTATGTCCTGTTCATGGAGATGAAGCTCTTTAAATCTAAATTGGAACTCCTTTTGCAATTTTTCCAGTGAATCCGCACATGTTTTGTTTGGGAATGCAACCAATGGTTTTTCCGCTAACAGATTTTTAGTTGTGGGGAGATGGCAGAAGTTTTCCTCCTTCACTTGTTTGATGAGGAGGCCTAATTTTACTTCAAATGCTTTGACATGTGATTGCATATCACAGATGAGCTTCCCCTTTCCTTGAAGTTGCACATTGAAACTGTTGAGTAGCTCTGTTACATCTGTCAGAAAGGCAAGGTGCCATTTCCATTCTGCATCATTGAGCTCTGGTACTTCTTTGTTTTTTTAAAGCAGAAAAGCTGTAATCTGTGGAAGTAAGTCATAGAAACGTTTCAAAACTCTCCCTCGACTCAGCCAACGGACTTCTGTGTGATACAGAACATCTTCATAGTCAACATTTAGCTCAGACAGAAATTCCTGAAATTGTCTGTGGTTTAGTGCATGAGCTCTAATGAAGTTAACACAAGATACCACAAATTTCATAACAGAGTCCCACTTCAGTGATTTACTACACAGCGCTTGTTGGTGGATGAGGCAGTGTATGGCTATTGGATGAGAATGGTTATGTTTGTCCATCTCTTGGTTAATGCGAGCAATTACTCCTTTCTTAGACCCCACCATGCTAGGAGCACCATCAGTTGTCACACTGGCTAGTTTAGCCCAGTTCAGCTCCAAACCATTCACAGTTTGGCAAACCTTTTCATAGATATCCTCTCTTCTTGGTTCTTTCGGTAAAATCACGTAGAAGGGAAGTAATAAAATAATAAAAATAAAATATAATAAAATAATTCTCACGACGTTTCGGCCACAACGCAAGCAGCCGTCCTCAGGTGAAAACCAGGTCTGTTGGGGAGACAGCGTCTGAATGAAACAGCACACGAGCTTGGAGCATATATAAGCTGGGTTGGAAACGGGGGAAAGAGCGCCCTGACAAAAGAATTTGCATATCAAGAGGAATTTAGCATATTTATGGGAAATGCAGGAATGTGATTAGTACTACATATGCCCGTGCTGCATATGTAGTACTATTATTAAATTATTTTGTCAAGGCACTCTTTCCCCCGTTTCCAACCCAGCTTATATATGCTCCAAGCTCGTGTGCTGTTTCATTCAGACGCTGTCTCCCCAACAGACCTGGTTTTCACCTGAGGACGGCTGCTTGCGTTGTGGCCGAAACGTCGTGAGAATTATTTTATTATGTTTTACTTTTATTATTTTATTACTTCCCTTCTATGTGACTTTACCGAAAGAACCAAGAAGATTAATCCCTGCAGTCACGAAAGCTTTAAATCGAAAGATATCCTCTCCTGTAGTTGTTCCTTTGATGCTTTGCAGTGCAGCAAGCTCTTCTGTGACTTCGAAATAGTCATTTGTCCCACGAATAAAAATTAGAAGTTGTGCAGAATCACGAACATCATTGCTTTCGTCGAGTGCCAAGGAAAAATAGGAAAGTTTTTTTGTGGAGTTTTGCAAATGCTGATGCAAATTGTCTCCCATTTCTTCAATACTCCGTGTAATTGTAGGTCCTGAAAGACTCACTGTACTAAATAAATCGGCCTTCTCTGGACACATCTCTTTGGCAACAGAAAGAAGGCATTCTTTAACAAATTCTCCCTCCACGAATGGTCTGCCAGTGCACGCTATTAGCTTCTTCTGCTTCACAAAAGTATTTTGCTGAGTTGTTAATGTATTTTTCAGTTTCAATATTTTATCTTTTCTCACTTCTCCGACCAAACAATCATATTTATCTTTATGTTGAGTTTCATAGTGTCGACGTAAATTGTATTCTTTGAACACAGACACTATATTCTGGCATATTAGACACACAGCTCTTTCCTTGTACTGCATGAAAAAGTAATCATAAGTCCACTGTTCTTTGAATATCCTACACTCCGAGTAAATTTTTCTCTTTCTTGACATCATTGTTTCCTAGGGAGTCAAAATTGATATTAGTAAAATACCAATATATATACAGCGCTACAAAAACAATATACCAGCAATAACTTTGCCCACACAGAGACATACAGACTGCACTGCCCATCAATGCAGTCTGATTGGGGGGAACTCCGCCCCCTCTCCCTCTTCCACCAATGACCGTCCTTCTCATGTAGAAAAAAAGTAACAGACAGGCAGCGGCGGCAAAAACACCCGGCGGGCCGGATAAATGTCCTCGGCGGGCCGCATGTGGCCCGCGGGCCGTAGTTTGAGGACCCCTGCGCTATGGGTCATTCGAGCATAGCACAGTGTGCTCACCACTACGCCACCGCTCCAACCCACGGTAACAGGCAAAACAAATGTGACGTAACAAGGCGCCAAAACGTTTTGGATGCCGAACCACTGCATCTATCATACGTGACGTGACGATCGCAAGGCTTGGATATCGCGTGTGTTGACTGTCACGCACGCGTTGTTGTGTTGCTGTTCAAATAGCTCGTCCCACATTGGCTAACAACAACAGCACGCGCGCTGCTATGCGAGTGAGCGGTGACGCTGCCGAGCCACGTAAGGGGTGAACCCTGTTTGTTTGGACTCATCCCATTTGTCACGAGTCTGTTGCCAAGATTGCATCACTTACAAACTCGTCGTGGGGTTTTCCGATCTCCTTAGCAGCGAGTGTTGATGCCGAGGAACAAATAGAGAAGGTGGCTTCAACAAGAAATGCGATGAGTCGCGTTAGTCTCGTGTCGTCACCTCTGTCAAACAACAGTCTGCGTGACACCGCGGCTTATAGCGCAGTCTGCAATGGTGGGAGAGTTCCGGTGGTCAGCTCAGGTCATCATCCCTCCGGGGTGATTAAAATTAGTACTTGTTAGTGGGGGGGCACAGCGGTTGTTCTATGCAAGGCTATATATACACACACCGCAGTCAAGTCAGTCCTTGATATGTTTATGGCGTCAATCCACTGCTGGATGAAGGTTTTCTGATGCCTTCACCATAGGAAATCTAGAATCCACCATAGGAATTTAGAATTTCCGCCATTGTCCCAGGGCTCTAAACGGGAGAAGAGCATCCTTTAATTGATTGGGAGGCATCTCTGATTGGCATTGTGAGAAGTGTCACATGTCCACTGGTTGCCAGATGTCACCTCTCCATGTGGCAATACCAACAGTTGCTTGAGCTCTGAACCCCTTAGTTAAAAACCAATCACATGACAACAAATGGGACATTAACTGATTATGACAACAGTGTTAACAGGGTTTGTTTGGTCAGATAAAATGACAATATGTATATACTGTATGTATATATACACACACACAAACATAGGCTAAATACGCAGCTGGCTATATGCTGTGGAGTGTAGACTGTTGGTGTAAATGTTGTTCGTGGGCACATTTTAAGATCAGTATGGCACACAAGGCGCTAGTGGGGCCAACGCTCTACCTGATGACCCTATTTCTCTAGTGCTGATGCCAGAATACCGCACCCTCTAATTCACCCATCCACAGTGATCCATGTCGTGAAATATGACCAGACAACTCCCACGACTAAACAGCACGTGGAGGCCTTCATCCAGCAGTAATTTGACAAAGGGTTATACTGTACAGTACATTATTTATATCAGCAGCAACCATGGTCAATCCACTGCTGGATAAAGGCCTCCGGCAAATCTTGCGATGTAACAATTCCAATTCATCTAGGACCTGCATACGAGCTGATTTCACCATCTCTTCGGTAGATGCCTTTTCACATGCATTCCTTTACTTGGCTACCACTCCGACATTACTCTTGACCATTATCCATCGTCCCTTCCAGCCGTAATGTGTGCTGACCAAGCCCACTCGCTGTACTTAAGCGTTTGGATAATATCCTTGGCCTGTGAATGTTGTCTAATCCATGTGTTCCTCTTTCTCTATATCAATGTAATTCCACACCTGCATCTTTCCATATTTCTTTGCACATTTTTCAGTTTCCGTTCTATATATTGTTCGTTAATCACCATGATTTTGAAACAATTATGTAATTAACGTCTTTATTTTGAAAAAAAGAATAACTATATTCTGTTTATCATAACATTTTTTAATTATGTAGATTATATTATTTGTCTTGGACAGGAGATGACACGGTTACAAGGGATGGTGGCCGATGGGCAAGAGTAATCACCGAGTGATAGCCAAGGAATGGAAAGCGTCCGAGAAGACCTAACACTGAGGAGATGGAGCAATGAAATCAGTTTCGTGTGCAAGTACTGAGTGGATTATTGCATTGTAAAATCATGTGAGGTGGTGGTGGCTTGGGGAGGTCTTCATCCAACAGTTTGACCGTGGCTAATAATAACAACGATCATGATTTGTTTTTGATACGGTGCCTTCCTATACGCGCAGACGTCTCAGGACAAATTACATTGCATCTCATCTCAAACACCATTAAAAGGGCATCCTCAGTGGCAGCTATCTCTGTGATACGAGGTGACTCAGCACCTTGCTTGCAAACTGGGCATTAGGCTGCCAACAGGGGGTGATGATTGCTCTGCAGAATCCCAAATGAGTAACCTGCGGCAACCCTTGCGTTTTAACATTATTCCATTTCGTAGATAATATCAATAATAAAGACAAATTCCCAGACAGAATATTCGTGGACAAATAGACTGGCAAGTAGGCGAGTGGACACGAAAGCAAGCTGACACACACCTACGCTGACAATGGCCCCTCTATGCTCGACACTCCAGTGTGTGTTTTTTTTATATTATTTCACAAGAGGGCTGAGATGACGTTTCCAGGGGTTGCTGAAAAAGCAAAGGCCAAAGAATGTTTCAACAAGGCGCACTAAAAATATACACTCACATGTTTATATATTCAGGATCAGGAGGGCTATATGTCAAGTCGCAGTGGTATACTGCGCCGCAGTTATACATTGATAATGTCTATCGAGCATTACATCATCAACATGAGCCATTATTAATCCTCTGCTGGATGAAGGCCTCCCCAAGCCACTGCTACCTTTCCTCATCTTGCAATGGAACAATCCACCCAGGACCTGCACATATACCGATTTCATTGCTCTATGGCCTTCATATTCTTGGGTCTTTCGGTAAAGTCACGTAGATAGGTTCAAAGAAAATAACAAAAAATAACAAAAAACTACGACGTTTCGATCGCAACACAAGCGGTCGTCTTCCTTTTTTTCATGAAGACGACCACTTGTGTTGCGATCGAAACTTCGTTGTTTTTTGATAGTTTTATTATTTTCTTTTAACCTATCTACGTGACTTTACCGAAAGACCCAAAAGCATGAAGCTTTAAGTCAAGATCTATGGCCTTTATTTTACAAAGTTCCAATGAATTCCCTCATCTTCACACACTTCCACATAAAACAACAAAGACTCTGCGCACATAATTACGTGTTGTCGTACGGGCCTGAATGGCTCATACACTCAGAGTGTGGGACAGCATCGCGTGTGTTGAAAGTGATTTTTGCGCTGAATTTACGCAGTCGGTAATGCACCCTCGCTGCTCTTGCTCCCACACAGATGAGAGAGGCATTCACATCGTGGCATTTAAGGAGAAACAGCGGCAGCTGAGGGATTGGCATGCCCTGCATCACAATCCCGTTGCAGACAAGCCAGTGCAGGTACATGCGCATTGGGGTTCTCAACATCGCTTGTATTGCCATACTGCTAACTGCATTTGAAACAACTGTAAAAACCAGTTACTGCTTTGAGGCACGTATAGCCATGTCTTGCTATTAACAAACATTTCTACCCTTTTCACTGATAATCAAAAGGACCTGCCACAGTGATGTAATGACGAGCGCACTGCCCTGACAAAATCCGGAGATCGCCGGTTCCATTCATTCGCCTGGCATGCCAGTAGAAACAACGGAGCAGGTTTCTCAAATCACACCCCGCCTCTGTCCACCCAATAGTGTAAATGGGTCCAACTACAGTCGATCGGCAGGTCGCGCGTGGTGCGACAAAGTGTGGATATGCCCAAATGTCTGGTCAGCCTGGAAGAGTAGACCAAATACATTCTCGAAATCAAGAGCAGAATTGAACAAGCAAGGCAAGCATTTATTAAATGGAAAACACTCCTTGCAGACCGCAACTTGAGTACATCACTGAAACTGCGCACACTGAAATGTTACATCTGGTCAATTTTGCTGTACGGAGTAGAGACGTGGACACTGACAACAACAGCAACAAAAAGGCTCGAAGCTTTCGAGATGTGGCTGTATCGAAGAATGCTGAAAATCCCATGGACAGCCAAAACCACCAATACACAAGTTCTGCAAGATATGGGCACTGACAGGCAACTGCTGAAGACCATCATTAGCAGGAAGTGTTACTACCTAGGCCACATTGCCCGAAACGACCACAAATACCAGCTATTAAAGCAAATCCTGGAAGGAAAATCGAAGGGAAAAACGACCAGGACGGCCAAAAACGACATGGCTCAGTAACATCAAAACATGGCTACAATTAACAACAGCACAAACTCTACACGCCGTGCTAGACCGGGACCAATATCATCGTGAAGTCGCACACGCCGTTAGGCAGCATTAAAGAAGAAGAAATACATTCTCAAGCTCCCAATTATGGAGGCTCTTCCACCAACAGTGGCGTGTGCAAATAATCCATTGTAAGGCAGTAGCTTTAGGTTTTGACTAAGAACAAGGGAAAATGTGGTTTGTATATTCGTGAGCCACAATTCTTTGCACTCATTTCTAAGAATCCACGGGAAACGGTTACGGTTTCTGACTTTTGGAAGCGGTAACCAATTCTGAAAATGGTTACCGGTTTACAGATTTTCAATTTTAAAACTCTAATGTAAATGTACAGGCCTTTCATCAATCCACTGCTGGACGAGGGCCCCACCATTTCATGCAGATTACGTGGTCAGGGCATGTTATTGATAACGTGGGGCATAGAAAGATAGAATACTCCAGTTGGTCTGATGTACTGCCTAACATATATCACGTTTAGGTATATTTACTTTATTGGCTCAAGTTAGTTTTATGAAGCAAAAAAGCAAATGCAGGGTGTGCCTTGTAAAAGTTATTGTAGTGAGAGAATAACATAGCTTGGTGAAACTTTTGAAAATTACTGCGAATGCAAGGAATTACATCAGGGTATCTTAAATATATACTCCACAGAAAACTCTACCCAGCCATCGGAATGAGAGATGTGCCATGATTTGAAATGATGGAACCTTACCAACTGTTGCCTCTATGACTAGCATGCCCATCACTGCAGCACTCTGAATTGCGAAAGTGAAATGTCAGTTGAGAAGACAAACATTGCTCATGTGTGCATGAGCGGCACGGTAGAGTGTTTGGAATGTACTAATCAGCTGCTGCTCAGTGATGTTTCTCTCCACCATGGGAGTTGTTGTCTCGCTGTGCCAATGGCTCAGTTGGGGCCGCTCATTCAAAATGTTCTGTGTTTGGTGCAGATTTGCATGGTACCACAGTGCCACGTTATATCACAAGCACAGCCAATGTATTACAACACGAACACGTGTGTGGTCAGGTTGATAGATGATAAGTATTAGAGATACTCCAATCCAACCGGGGCATAGTCCAACAAGCCCTAACTTTCCCTGGCTCTCACTCATTCTTTGATAATACCCAAACACCTGGAATTCCATCGATTAAAATCATCGCTTACTCTTCCATACAATTAAAATGTAATGCAAAGCTGTCGATTTTGCAGTTGTATTTGATATACATCATTGTCTATTTACATACCAGTGTAATAATCACACTGATACCGTGCTGTTTCTTAACCTAAGTGTACTATGAACGGTTTGTACAAGTAATTTATCCGAGTTAATTTTCGTAAAAGGAAATGTATTATATATTTGTGTATGTTTCTCCACCGTTTTAATATCTTCTGTCATGTAATTATTATTGCTCCGATTTCTATTTGTTTCACTGTTGTCTATAATTTTATTTGATTTCATTGCTTTTGTCATATTGGTGACCTAGGTTACTCTTGCAAACACCATTAAAAGTAATACTTGCTGATACCAACTTGCAAATAAATGTGGAACTTGAGCAGTTCCCAGTGACATTTGAACAAAACATTTGGTATCACGAGAATGCTCGCACCATTGCAGAGTTGCACTCACATACTATCACAAACTAACATGCCTGTTATTCTTTCTTATTACAGAAATATGATCAAAAGGATAGCAAGTTGCAAGAGCAATGGGCTTTTCAAAAACTGAGTGGGTTCGCAGGCAATGGTTCATTCTCCAAGCAGAAGAATGAAAACGGAAAACATTCATCACCGCACTGCGCACACCTGAGCGATCGCAGTAGGAACACTTATATCACATTCACATCCTCTCACATCACTCTCACATCACTCTCACATCACTCTCACATCACTACTCCTCACATCACTCTCACATCACTCTCACATCACTCTCACATCACTCTCATCGTTAACACAGCTCTGCTTTACAGCGCCTGTTTGGAACGAATGAACATGGACCATTGACAATGCTGTTAAAATTGCAATGTAATTTGGAGAGCAGTGCTCTGGAACCACTCACTTCATGCAAGCTCTTTTGGATTGAATGAATGCGTGAAATATTACTTAATAGTCAGGAGAGAGTATGGCGTGTGTGGTAAGACAAACTCTTTATATTTCTATATTTGGGTCTGAATATTGCAAAATAAATTGCAATAATATACAGTAAATGTTTTGAGATAGGAGTTCATAATGGCCACCACACCTCACAATCTCGTCCTTTCTGCGAGCAACACAAATTGTATGGCATAAAAAATGCAGTTATCATTGTACGCAGCTGTCATGACCCAGTGACTGATGAGTCTTCTTATGATTCTGCACAAGAGCTGAAAAGCATTGGAACATAGTTCAGTCTACGTTTTTAAAATTATATAATGGAGTAAATTATTTATTTGGACCACAAAGACAATGGCCCTGAGGTCAAATGGTTTCAATTAACTAAGTAAGCTAAATTTGAGATGAAGTTACTCATCGTGTTTTCACTGCTTTGTTCAGTATCATGAAGCCAAAGTTGCTACTCTCTTCTAATGTTATATTTCTAGTAAACTAGAATCTAATTACACTCTTTAAATGCCCATGTAAGTGCTTGAGTACGAGGGACTTTTTCAGAAGCACTGTTTGGCTAACAAATTTATTTCCATTAAAAGTCAAAGGTGATTTCCTGCTCAAATGAGCAGCGAGGTGGTGCTCATCTCATGTTCACTGCCCTAAGTCAGCGGTGGCAATTCCTAATTCCTGTGGCAGGGGCGATTTTACCCACAGAACGACCACCGTTGACATCTCCACAAAGTGATATTCATGTTATCGACAGCATAGGGATGATAATGGGCTGAGTGAACCCCTAACTAGCATTGAAACTTACAACCTTCCGATTGTGAGCCGCTCACTCGACCGCTGAGCCACCCGGCCAGTTACATCACTAACATTGCTACTACACCATGAATTGTAATACGCAATGTTGCAGTGACCGGCATGGGGAGGCCTTAATTCATCAGTGGATTGCTAAAGGGCTCTGCATATGCCACATCGTTGCAGCTGATTACACATTGCTCATCTACAGAAGGAAACCTGTGAGATTTATCAGAGGTGTATGTCCGCGTTTTTAACAGGTGACGGGGCTGTCCGGTCGTGTTCGGCTGCTTCCCAGACCACGGGTGTCCTCCTCACAAGGAGCAGTTCCAGTGTTGGGCCTCTTGATGCGCAGCCACTGCAGAAGACCGAGGGCGACAGCGGCGGTGAGTCTGGGTTAGCATGAAGCCTTTTTTAACTCAGATCAATTACAGCTCTCCAAAGTAATTTCACCGCAGTGGGAACACTGCTGTCATATCTGGGGTGGAGCACCCAGTTCCTACCTTACTGCACTTGGCAGAATTAAACGCAAAGCAGTCGGGTTGATTGATGATCCAGGGCTCACTGATATGCACTCAAGTCCCCTCCTCATCGGTGGTCAGTCACCTCCTTATCACCCTTCTGTCGCTACTACCATGGTAATTGTTTTGGTTAATGTAATTGTTGATTCCTCCACCCATGTTGAGCACTCCAGTTTCATCCACACTTTAAGTTTGGAATAAAATTTAAGTTATATTTGTTTAACCAGGTAAGAACTAAAATGACCAAGAGAGTCTCATATGCAAGAGTGACCCGGGTCCCCAAAATTACAAAATAAATCACATAAACACAAGGAACCAGAGTTAATCAATTCAGAGTAAAATAACCAAATGGATTTGGCAGAATCTTTCAGAATTCACAGTCTCACATTCACAGCACATCTATTTTCATCTTTCGTGACTGCAGGAATCCATACTCTTTGGTTCTTTCGGTAAAGTCACGTAGGTAGAAAAATAATAGATCACGACGTTTCGATCGCAACACAAGCAATCGTCATCAGGTGGGACAACCACAGCAAGAAAAAATATATATACAAACACAGACGTAATTTCAACTGAGAAGATGGATTCAAATTGAGTAATCATTGGAAGGATGTTATTAACCAGGTAAATCTTAATTGTTTTTTTTTATAGCTTGCTTCCATTCCCGTATTCCCAGTTTCTGCAGCACGTTACCCCCCCCTCAGGCCCGCTCATTGCCCAGCTCCGACATTGTGTCTCACCAGCCGTGTCTCAACAGGAGCCTCCCCCCCCCTACTCCACACCCCCCCCCTACTCCACACCCCCCTACTCCACACCCCCCCCTACTCCACCCCCCCGCCCCCTGCATCTCTCCTCCCTGGCTCCTCCCCCCCTCTTACCTTATATAATCGCTTCACAAACAGCTCTCTTTGCCCACTACAGTAATTGTTTTGCTGTGGTTGTCCCACCTGATGACGGAAGCTTGTGTTGCTTCCGAAACGTCGTGATTTAATTTAGTTATTCTATTTTTTTTATTCTTATATATATATTTCACCTACGTGACTTTACCGAAAGAACCAAAGAGTAATAAAAAACTGCTGAAGTAGGCGAGAGATCCGCCGTGGCACGAGGTTATATAGGCCTCGGCAGTAGGGGAGAGAGAGAAGGTGGGGGAGGAAGCGGGGCAGAAGTGGACTCCACAGCAGCCCCGGGTCACTGGAGTAGAGATCGGAGAGAGATGCACACAGAGAGAGAGAGAGAGAAAGACACACAGAGAGTCGGAAATAACAGCTGACATAGGCAGGTCGGATGGAAACACAACAGTCAGTTAAGACTTTACCTGGTTAATAACGTCGTTCCAATGATTGCTCAGTTTGTACCCATCCTTTCGGTTGAAGTTGTGTCTGTGTTATATATCTGGATGGCTTCATGAACAAATCTCTGATCATAGCCGGTGGGTTTGCAGAGTACCTTCGTCTGGAAAAGTCAATTTCGTGTGAGCCCACAGCGTTAAACAATGATCAGTAACGGCAGAGGTATTGGTCCTACCGTGTTTCAGATCTGCCTTGTGTTCGCGAACGCGGTCAGCAGTTTTTCCTTGCAGTGGTTTTCCCACCTGATGATGACGATTGCTTGTGTTGCGATCGAAACGTCGTGATCTATTATTTTTCTATCTACGTGACTTTACCGAAAGAACCAAAGAGTAACCTTATATATTGTACCAAATAAACACGTGGCAGTTCACCAGCATTGGTTAAGCAAGCCTGATCCTGGTACTGAATGTTCAAACCAGTTTACAGTTTGTTTGAATTAAACAAATGCCGCTTGAATTAAGCACTCCGAGATGGCTGTGTGGCTGATGGATAAAAACACTTTTGAAAAAGTGTGGAGTGACAGATATGTAAAGGAGGCGTCTTGTCTGCTTATTTATTTTGCTCCAAGAAATGCTGCGTGTGGATGTGTTCCAGGCCAACCTGCTCGACGTGCAGAAGAGATCAAACAGAGTCTCCGCTGTCGTCAAGGGGTTCCTGACGCGCAGGCTCCTGCGCACGGAGAAGGTGCAGCGCCTTGTGCGCATAATCAAGGTGACTCCTCGCTGCTCTCAGTCTCTCACTCGACGGGTTCGTGAATCACACGAATTCGTCGCCATCTCCCGTCTGGCCATGGTATGCAGCACAGCGCCGCAAGTGTGTCAATTTGCATCTATACGGTTTCCTCCACATGGTATAAACATTATCAAACGTCACAATGTAGGAGCATTGAGCTTGGGTAATTGCAGGTTCTAGCTGGCTTCCCGCTTGCATGTGGTTTCCCGCTTTGAGATGCATTTTGCCGTGAATGATGCTAAATATTAATTATCAGAATGAATCAGTCATGAAATCACATTCCATATTCACAGGCCAGCAAGGCAGTTCCAACAATGGTGCGAGTTTCTTAATTCCCCCTGCCGCCTCTGTCTACCCAGCAGTATCGATGGGTTCACCACAGTTAGCCAATCGGCAGGTCGCATGTGGTGGGGTAAAGTGTGGGTATTCCCGCCCTTTTCAACACATCTGATGACCATGGAGGAGTAGACCAAATATCCTGTAGGGTTCACTCGAGTGGAGGCCCTTCCGCTAGCAGTGGTGTAAGTGAGCTGTTGCAGGGCGGCACTTTTACCTACGGTGGGGGGGGGGGGGTCAGTCTGTGCTTGTACAACCACTGTTGACTTGCCCCACAAAATGGAACTTATTTTACTGACCGGTAGGGAGGATGATGGGGATTGAACTTGCAACCTTGCGATAGGGAGCCACTCCCTCCACCGCTGAGCCACCTGGCCACGCTAGGGCACTGTGTATATTCCCTGCAAATAGTGATTGTTGCATATCAATAAAGCTAATACAAACACAAATTACAGCTGTAGTAAGGCAACATGAAATGTAAAACCACATTATCTTTTTATATTGTTTTTTATTGCATTCCATTTCATAATGTTTCTGATAATGAAACACAGGAACGTGTGGTTGTCATTGTTATATCTTATTCTTTTGCACACAGGACACCAGACAGCTGGCACTGTCTATTCAGGGAGACTCGAGTACAAAGTGTCTGGGACCGAGTGACTCGGCATTCCACACGAGACTCTTAAAACAGGTAAAGGCCACCACTACACTTGTACTGCTCTGGGTACGCGTGAGTCTCACGTGTTCATCATTAAGGGTCGCACCTTTTCCACAGACAAATCAAGATTTTCAACCTAGTTAGTGCAGCTGTTAATTGTGCGCAGATAAACAGAATGTTGATCAATGTCCTCTACCATTTTGATGTAACATTGTTTGTCAGCAACCTTTATGTTGAGTATTTTAAATGCAAATAAATTCACCCAGCATAGAAGATTAGGCCAAGTTACAGATGTATATCCTCTGAAAGGGGTCTCCAGAGCTCCCATGAGTGAACATCCTACTGCCAGTGGTGCTGAGCAAATAATTGCAAGACTGCACCTTTACTTAACCCCGGTAGGGAATATTCATAAAATATAAAGGACAGCCATCGTCGTTTCGATAGGCAGCAAGTAGCAAAGGGATTTGAATGTTAGAACAGGGACCAACATGTTACATGTTTCCATTTACACTTCAGAGAATGGTATCCTGTAGTTAATACAGCAAAGCAATATTGAACATTTTTATATTGCATATCCGAGTACATAGTGTTCTCAATAGATATTATACACATGTCATATTTTTTATATTCCAAGTGATGCTGTCATTTACAATGTGGCATTATACACTTTGCGTGCTGGTTGGTGGTTGTATTTACTATGTTAAACTTCTTTCGCACCGTACATAGCCAGCCGTGCCAATCGGAGGTGCTGGGGTAGGACTGTTGCATACTGACGGTGCACAGTAAATAGTATAACATTCTTCTATCACGAATACAAAGCACACTCAATGTCAGTAAAAACATCTGCTAACAATACAGGTGTAAAACAAGAACAGTTTTGTAAGGATATTTAATTAAAGTTGCTAATCTGAGTAAATATGGCGTCACTTTATGTACATTATATGTTTTGTTTTAGATTCAAGGAGCTTTGGATGAGATTCACAACATTTTCTTTGTCCTCTCACCGGGGCAAAGAATGGTCATTCTGAAAACAGATAAAGAAGTGCAGCAAGCAAAGGGATTACGGACAGCGGTAAATACAATGCAGCATGCATTAAGAAGCGAGAATCACAAATATAACACATTCCTGCTGCTGCTCTTACTATGTGTTGAGTTTTGCGATGCGTAACTGGTTTCTACACGTGCTTGTGATTTTGCTTTTAGGAAAAAGGGATGGTCACACATGGAACCAAGTCTGTGTCAAGCCGACCTCTGAAACTGAAGCTACACCATACGTAATGGGATTTCCCATTTCCCATTGTGCCATCGAGTTAATTAACCTTAAATAATCTTAGATCAATTTCATATTTTTCTTATCGTCAATTTTTAGGACACTTTTAACATGAAATACACATTAGCCTTGCTCTGCACGGGTTCTTTCGGCACGTATTCTCAAATACTCGTTTTTTTACGACCAAAAATTCGCAAAGCACGCGGTGCGGTCTGCATCCACATGGGTTGAGGAGCGGGGTTCGCACACCGTGCTGTCCCACACTCTGCACGCAATTCACACTCCTCTCCACGTGGATTCTGAGCAGCTGTGTACTGATTTGGCTGTGCACAGGGAGCCGTTGAGTTCGGAAAAAACAACGCCACACGTTCCCGCACCTAACGATGGACCATGGAGGACTGCCTCACTTCTCCCTCCTTTATCTGGAAAAGTTTCAGTTCATGAAAAATTATGCCTGAACAAGATTTGTAGTGCAGTCTACTCTTGGTCTTAAGCCTCACCTTAGCATATTAATAAAAAAGTGTGCCGTTCCTGGCCCTTCCCCCTCAACCATTATATATACGGGGTAGTTTTTCTTGTGATCTCTCATTTACTTGATACAGCTGTCGTGGCTGTGACGGTTCCACCTGAAGACGGAGGCTTGTGTTGCTTCCGAAACGTCGTGAATTTTTTTATTTGTTTTATTTTACTTTTATTAATTTAAACAATTTTACCCACGTGACTTTACCGAAAAAACCTAAGAGTATGAATCCTTGCAGTCAAATCTAGAATACAAATTAAATAAAGTGAAAATAAAGTGAATAAAAATAATAAAATTATCACGACGTTTTGATCGCAACACAAGCAATCGTCATCACCTGATGACGATCACCTGATGACGATTGCAATCTGATGACGATCACCTGATGACGATTGCAATCTGATGACGATCACCTGATGCCGATTGCTTGTGTTGCGATCGAAACGTCGTGATAATTTTCTTCTTTTTATTCACTTTATTTTCATTTTTATTATTTTATTGTTATATCTACGTGACTTTACCGAAAGACCAAAGAATATGATTTCGTGCAGTAACGAAATCTTTAAGTTAGATGTTTTTTTTGTACTGTATTATTTTTTTGCGAACAATTTAGTAAGTTATATTTGAAGCCAGCATAACATTACAAACTCTTATCATATAACTGCAGCTGGAATAACCAAAACGTTTCGCGCTAAGTACATGTAGTCAGGAAGTGGTCAACTGTAATCCAGCATTGTGGAGGCAGTGAGGGTTGGTGGATTACACGAAGGTTGTAAAACTCCCTTTCCGTGGGTGTCGAAAACCCATAACCCTGACTTGCCAGAAGGCAGGACTGAAAAATGTGGACCCCACCTATTCCGTCTGTATGGGATAGAGTCTTGCCCCCTTGCACGCGTACGTTTTCTCCGGGTGCTGCGGTTATATTCCACAGATGTAAACACTCATTGATTGGCTAAAAACACCTGAACAGGGCCACAAAGCTCGGGGAAATATTGGTGGTGCCGGCTCTCTGTGGCTCCTCGCGCCTCTGTGGGTCTGTTGTTCTCTGAGAGTGAGTACATACTGTGCGGCACGTTAGAACTTCAAATTATATACTATGTAACACGATTTTATGTGAAGGAATGACACAAATGCACACTCATTTAAAATAGGTACATTTTAAAATATCACTGTCCTGGTCACGAAAGTTTGTGGGGAATAATACCCATTTTCTGTAATTTTGAGGCAAAGGCAATTAGAAAATAACACTACCCAGGAACAAAATTGTTTTTGTTACAGTGTTATCTTTATTATTACGACCCCTGCTGGCCAATGCCGTTCATAACACTCCAGATGACGGCGATGTTCATGTCTGCTGCAATATTATTTGCACAGATCACATTAAAAAGAGGGTACAGGTGTGTATACACTTTTTAATTGTCTGTAAAAAAATTAAAATAACGCTTTTGAAACTTATTTATTTATGCTAAGTATAATTACTTAGCAAATTGTATTATAGCTTTCTCTGTCGACTAGCACGTTATTTTAACATTTAACACAATTGTTGAAAGACTTTAAGCGACAAGAATGATGCTGATATCTTTAACGTGTATGTATTGTACATTAAGCAATTTACATTGTAGAGTGCATATCTTTGTAAGCATTGTTAGCTGACAAGTTTAGCCATTTTAAAAACGGGACTGCATTTATATTGTATGGATTTTACAAAGTAAATTCCTTTTTCAAATGTGTTTCTACGCTTTGCTTTTCGCATCATTTCGACTCAGCTCATCACCCTTTCGGGGTGTATAAAATTAGTACCACTTCGTGGGGAGGTCGACAACGGTTGTCCAATGCAAGGTTTTACACACAGTATATACTGTATACACCAGTCAAGTCTACCTATATTTGTTTATTTATTTGTCCGTGACTTCTAGCTTCACTCAAATATACATCCCTTTGCCAAGCCACTGTTGGAATAAGGCTTCCTTGTGCATCCGCCACAGGGATGTCGCATTTCGGGCTCTTGGCTCAGGGCTGCAAAGTGAAGATGAGCACCATGGAGTTGGAGACGTCTCTGGCTGACATCACGAGAGGTCCTCGGATCTCCACTGGGCGGCAGCTGTCAGTTTCTGTAACCAGAATCGATTCGCCCATCATTCAACATGCATCGATCCCATACGGTTTGAATGAATCGAAATGTTTATGCCCAGAGAATCGATGCTCTTATAACTTGCGATGTGATGCGTGGATCGAGAGCGGCAAATCGATTTGAGAATTATCGCAGTCAGAGGTCACGACCCCACGACTCCAGCATCCTGTGTGCGTGCAGACAGATTGGTGTGTAAACGCGGCTTAATTGATATGTAAGCCGATTAGGACTAATTAACACGCTCGTCTTATTGTAGCTACACGTTGCACCATTTCGTCTCAGCACCATTTATACGTCGATATTTTTTGGTCGCGTTCAGATCGCCACGCTCCCCCGTCCCACCTGGCCTAGTTTCCTCTCCGGGAAAGAGGTGCGCTAACTCTGCGAGGCTACCTAGGCCGCAAGGGGTCTGGCTGGCGGAGGGGAGCGTCCGCTGACCCATAGGCACGAGGCACGAAGCCGCGAGTTGACTTGAGCAGGTGCAGCGATCACGGTGCGAGGCAGCGGTGCCCGTGTGGGGAGTGAAGTTGAGGTCCAGGATACAAGCGTCTGGGGATGGGGTAACTTGCTTAGGATGTCTCATTCGACGTCACGGATTTTGAATGCCTGGAGTTTGAGGTTGGAGTGAGTTTGGGGCTCGGGGCTATCCGCTCGGCACGAGTTAGGTCTGCAATCTGAGTCGGTGGCAGTGGCACTTCCTCGTCCCGGCATGAGCGTGTCACGCGTCGAGGTGCTGGGCCTTTACCGCCGCGTGTTCCGCCTGGCGCGGGGCTGGCGATCGCCAGGCGCCGCTGAGCCCTCGGCAGCGCTCGCCGAGGCCGAGTACATCCGCGCCGAGGCGCGGGCGCTCTTCCGCAAGAACAAGGACGTGGGTTCGCGCACTGCCTACGCGAATGTGTGCGCCACTGCATCGACGAGTTGAACATTAATCCCTCGTTTTGATTGACGATCCAGCATTGACCCGGTTCGCGCCCGATACTCGATATCGCGTCCGCTCACCTGCGGACAGTTGCCTGCTCATCACTGCTCGTCTATCGTTACTACTCCTCCGTGAACTTCACTCGTTGGCTACTACTCCCGTCTTGAGGACCCGAGTCTGGCCTACCAGACTGGCCGTTTCGTCTGATCTGCAGTGTGTTCAACCACCACACTGCAGGTCACAACAACCACTCATACGATACTGCAGCGGACACTTTCTGCTTCTTCCCTCGGACTGCTCAACTTTTCATTGCCTCCCAGCGGCTGTTTTCCACAGAGAGGGCGCTTTAACACGTCGGCTTTCGCGACCAATATAAAGGGCACAGTTTATATTACAGGGTGTTGTTTCGTTTTCAACAGCTGGTGGAGCCAGAGAAAATCAAGTTCTGCATTGAAGAATGCAAAACAAGAATAGAACTCGGTAAGCAGTACAGAAAATATTTGCAAAAGCCAAACAAAGATTTGAAAATTATCTTTAATGTTTTGTAATACTCTAGTTATCTTCAGTTTGAGAAACGCAAATGAGGTTGTTTCACTTGGTTGTTAATGCTCATGATGTGATCATGTTTGTATATGACAGCAGGAAGTGTTAACTTCTGTTGTCTCCCAACAGCACTTCATTACAAGATACCTTACCCAAGACCTGTAAGTTACTTTGTTATTTAGATGTCGATGTCTTATGTTTACACTTTGTATGACCGGTTTTCAAGAGCATGTCAACATAAAGCTCGGCTGTAATGATATGCTCATTGCAGTAATGCATTACTCGTAATTTATTTTGAGACCTATCTAACTTCATTATTTCTGTGTTAACTCTGTTAGAATACGTTTGCAGACGAGTATTAACCAACGCTTATGTCATAACTTGACTCATTTGTATGGTCAATGGCAGCAACTACTTTAATAAACCCTGCTTGTTTGCATGGTTGGTTAATCTGTAATGTGTTTATGCTGTTCCTAATAAATTGTGTATGTACATACAATAATAGGATAAAAAGATGTAGTCTATAGAATAGAATAATGAGATTGCTTGGGTAGGCCTTAATCTAGCAGCAGATTTATCATAACGGATGATATTATGGAAAGTAACACCTGATAGTATTTTGTAATGTAGGCAATAAACTTAGTTACTTTTTTTCCTACAAATATAACTGCACCGCTGTCTATGCTGAATCTCTACAAAGCTCATACTTTTAGGTGTTAATTGTACCCAGTCTCCCGTCTTCCTTCATTCCTACCTGGGTGTACCAATCCAGCTTTGTGAATCAGCAGTAGAGTGAGCAGCTCGGAATCAAAAGGTTGCGAGTTAAAATCCTATTTGGGGGGTTGACTCAGTCCATCATTTGTCTGGGTTCGATAAGATGGCTACCACTCTTTGGGAAAGTAAACAGCAGTTGTTTTATGGAAAGACCTGCTTCTGCCATTAGGAATGAGTACCGTAATTTCCACCACTGGCTCAGGGCTGCTAACATGTTAGTACCACCTCAATGTTCATTTGTACAGGAAATTACTTTGCCTTTTTCTCTATACATGCACTTTAATTTACTCATGGCTTTCCATGCTGGCGAACTTGCAGATGAACCTCCCTCCCATGGGACTTGCTGGAAAGCAGGGGCGGCAACTGAAGACTCAGGAACGTCTCCGCAAACAGGCCAAGCCCATCTACCTGCAGTCACATGACGAGACGTGAACAATTGGTATAGCCCCCCCATGCACGGCCGTGTGGCATGTAAATACCACTCTGTAATTCTCATGCATTGTACATTAAAACATCTGATTTAATCAGTAATGCTTCAATAGTGTATTTTTGGGTAAGGCAATATAAGACCCTATGCCATCCAACATAGCGAATTACATGATCATGTCTCGTGTACAAGTGTTTAATGTGCCAATTATTTGTTTCATTCTACTGGTAGGTTGAACAAGTTCAATTTTAGTGATGAATTACAAATTTTCACTTGAAACGACGTCACGCATCCGCAGGACAAAATCAAGGAAGTCAGAATAAAACTTTAAACATTTATTTAAACAATGTTGGAATGTTCTTTAGACAATGTTGGAATTTGTATTATTCCTGAACTCGTCCATTTTTACACGCATGTAACATGCCTTAATTTATTTACATTTAGTATGGTTGCAGTTATATTAAAATTACATTAACGCAATTGTAAAAGGACTGGCAGCTTCGGGTAAAGCTTGAGTTATGGTTCATAGCATTGGAATGAATATTCCGTCCAGTATAACTGGTTGTATTCTTGTTTTAACTGCATAAACTAAAACATAATATATTACACTCCTTGTACCTCATGAGTACATACAAGACTGTTGTTTCAGGTTAACTGATTTAACTTAACCCATATTGTATTAAACGCTGTCAGCTGGTGCAAAATTTTCACTGCATTTATGTTATTCCTCTTTTTTTTATGAGGGATGACAGTAATGTCATGCATTTTAGCAATGGTGTATATTTTGTGGTATAGAATCGCACTAAACGAAGCAACTAGAAAAAGTTATTAGCATTTTCGCACAATGCATCTAAGATGGATTTTGTGAAATGCCAGCATGAGAACTGGAAATGTTGCAGGTTATTGTATCTATTATACGATAATATATACCATGGTCTGTCCTGCTAACGTCCCTTCAATTATAAAGTTATTTAGTGTAACCAGGTGAGAATTCAAGAGACCAGGTTAGTATTATTTGCAAGATTAAACATTCTTGACTTAAAGCTTACGTGACTGCAGGAATTCATATTATTTGGGTCTTTCGGAAAGCCACGTAGATAGAAAAATAATACAAATATCACGACGTTTCGATCGCAACACAAGCAATCGTCATCAGGTGAAAAAATATAGTGGGAGAGCTGCTGTAGCACGATGTTATATAGGTTTGAGATGGGTTTAGCCCAAGGGTAAGTGGGTGGGGCTAGAGATGGAATTTGCATGTAAATGTAAGATCGGAGAGCTGATATACCTCCACAACGACGCAGCTGTGGAGGTGGCCATTGTATTGTGAGAGATTAGCATGTCAATGTAAGCGAACCACCACAACGGTGGCTGTGCTAGTGAGACATTTAGCGTGTATGTAACTCAGAGTCGGAAATAACTGCTAACATCGGCAGGTAGGATGGAAACATCACAGCCAGTTATGACTTCAACTGGTTTATAACGTCCTTCCAATGATTGCTCAGTTTGTACTTATCTTCTCGGTGGAAATTGTGTCTATATATCTGGATGGCTTCATGAACTAATCTTTGTTGATAGCCAGTGGGTTTGCAGAGTACCTTCGTCTTGGAAAAATATATTTCGTGTGTGCCCACAGCGTTAAAACAATGATCAGCCACGGCTGAGGTATTGATCCTCCCGTGTTTCAGATCTGCCTTATGTTCACGAACATGGTCCAAGACATGTCGCTTAGTTTCCCCACTGTAAGTACTGCTGCAGGCACAGCTTAGTTTGTAGACACCGGGTATTGCATGTCAGGATCACATCCTTCACAGATGGGATCAGATCACAAATGTTATGTACCAAGTTGAATCGAACCTAGATCTTGTGTTTGCTCATGATTTTGGAAATCTTTCTGGTAACCCCTGCTATGTATGGCAAGGTGATGGTTTTGATTGGGTCCTCAGATGGTTCTTTCCCAACGGTTGGGGTGATGGCTTTACGGATTGTGTAGTCCGAATAACCATTCATCGTGAGGGCTTGGTGTACGTGCTCCAGTTCACTGGCTAGGTGGTGATGGTCGGAAATACAATGAGCTCTATGGTGTAGAGTTTTGATAAGGGAATTCTTCTGGGATGGATGGTGGGAGTCAGGTTTTAGGTAGGCATCTGTATGGGTGGCTTTCCTGTAGACAGTGTCCCATTTGAGCCATCTGGTCTGTTTTCGATTAACACATCTAAGAATGGTAACTTGCCATCCTTTTCCACCTCCATGGTGAATTTAATGGCTGGGTGAATGGAGTTGATGTGGTTCACTACTGACGATGCGCTCCCCAAATTTCACCAGGCTCACTGTTCATGAACTCTTGGAAGTGCTTGCACAAAGGATAGTAACATCTCATCCTGTGTTCTTGGAATCTGAATATCTGGACTTGTCCAGTGACTGCTGAGAAAGATCAGCTGGCAACAGGGGAAAGTCCTTGTGGCGGCACGGAGAGACGGCTGACAGGAGGGAATAGACCCCACTAGGACAGTCATGGGTTAGCTTCCCATTTCTGTAGTTTCCCATGCTTCGCAGTATGATGGAAACACCCGCTTTAGCTACAGAAAGTCAACATACGAGAATACCCCTAGAGTCTGCGAGAGCGGGGCGGAAGATGACTCATCGGCTGACAACATGGTAACGACTGGACCGGAAACGACTACAAGTAATGAGAGCACAGCACAAGAGAACACCACAGCAACTGTCACAAGTTCCGCTGCAACAGCGGGCCACAAACAGATGCAGGTATGTGTCTGTGGTTGGAGGAAAGTTACATCACACTGTTGTATATGTGGGTTATGAATATTCAGTGAAAATAATAATAATTAAATGAAATTTGGCCAAATGTGTAATTATCCGGAAATATGTTAATTTATGTAATTATGCACATTTTAATTATGCCAATTCGAGAGGTAATCGTATTAATTATGCGAGTGGGTGTAATTATGATAATGCAAGTCGTTATGATAACCAGACCCCGCCTCGGTGACGAGGGTGGGTTATCGATCGGAATAAGGCAATTAATCGTATGCAGTTATGCAGGTGTGGTGTAAGTATGCAAGATTAACTTAGATTAACTCGGCATCGTTGTCTAGGTTCGTCTCATTCTCGCTTTAACATTCCCAGAGTGTGTATTCGTGGTTATATTTTAGGTCCCCGGTTCACCCCGTTATCGCTTTAACATTTACTGAGTATGTATTAGTGTGTTTATTAAGGTCACCAAGTTCAGATCTCAACGCAGAAGCAGATCTTATGCATAGATTTCAGGAAAGAATCACACAACCACTTCTGTATTGATCAATTTATTACTAATTCAACCTTAACTATGATATAGTATGCGAACTCTCAATCCCGGAACGTCAACACGGCATCAATACAGTATCATCAACGATTGTCTGATTTCACTTTGACAACGGCACATGGATCCCGCATAACGCGATGGTTGTTAGTGAGAGAGAGAGTCGTTAAAATATGCAAATACTATGCTAAGAAAACCTTAACGTTAATGAATGATTATACTCAATATTGTTCACGCAGTACCGCACTCCTTATTGATCATACGCAACCCTTATCACGTTGTTAGCACCTTGGGTCACGGGACAGTTGAATATTCTGTAGAGGATGCGAGTACGTGCGGCGATTATGACTGAAAGATACTTGAAAGATTATACGGCGATAAAAAAAACACAATCAAAAACAGTTATTATTCTTAAAGGCACCAATCTCAACAGATACATCGGCAGGTTATCTGACAACAGAACGGCTCGGAGTAAGGGCCTGCGACGGTGCTCCTTTTCCGAAGATCGTTATCTTATACCAAGTTTACTAATTGGGGACCAGATCACCTGATAAGGATCCGGTGGGCCACCACTCCCCACGTGAGCGTGGCTCGGCGGAAGGAGGTGCCAAGAATCAGTTCGTATTGATGGATCTGTTGGGAATTTATGCGATTAAGAGTACAGCCCACTAAATATTAAAGATAAAAATTACGAATACTCTTATAAACGACGGATGGCCATCACTCGGTCTCGTTGTGATGCCTTCCCAGCCACGGATGGCTTATGGGTTCGAGTGTGTTTGAGTGGTAAGAGTTGTCTTGAATAGTCAGTGTTCGGAGTCGATTCTTTATGTCAAACAGACGCCTGGTGGTCGTGTGGTGAGGGGGCGGTGCGCGTCATACGTATCAGTCGCTCCCCTGTCACCGTGGTGAACTGGTTCGGATGCCCGTTGATACGCTGTCGCAGTTCGGAACCCGGTCGGTAGGTGGCGCCCACAACTCGCTCGCAGCGTGCAGTGTTGGGTCGTCGACCAGGGTGTGCACGGAGCCTCGTCGCCAAACCGCGACCCTCACCACTCCGGCGGCAGCAGAGACCTCCGACTCGGCAGAGGTTGACCCACGCAGGCCGAGTTGAGCTGTCAAGCGGGTCTTGCCCGCCTGCAGAGGAGATGGGGAGCCGCTTGAGTCGAGCCCCGAGAGCCGGCTTTGGTAAGCCGATCGAACTCGGCTGAGTCCCAGACGAGCTGAAGATGAGTCGAGCCGACCCGCTGGTCGCAGCTCGCTCCTGAGCCGACCCTCCCGGTCGAGCTCGCTCCTGAGTCGACCCGCTGGTCGCACTAGTTTCCAATGCTCAGGATCCTTTCCTTTATGCCGAAAAATCCCCCTGGATCCCGCCCACAAGGCGGGGCTTCTTTCGATTTTTGCTGTGTCAGGATCTGTCCGTAGGCAGGTGTGTCCATGTGTGTGTCCGTACGTCCGTATGTCCTTGTGTGCATCACCCACGGTATATTCCGTTGTCACACTCCCTCCATAAACCCACGAGCAAACAATCAGATGTTACAAATTGCCTCGAAGTCGTCTCTCTGTCTGGGTGCAATATTATCTCTTGTCTGGCCTTCTTCATGAACCCAAAACACAGACGTTACAAATCGTCTCATAGGCGTCTTTGTTCGTGTTGCACAACCTGGAGGGAGGGGCAACACTCTCTCCGACCCGGCGCACAAAGAAATGGTTAAAAAGTTTTAAGTTAACATTTGTCCCTTACTATTTCACAGTTATGATTCTGTATGTAACCTAAGGTCTGTCGTTTCCCATCGTGGTGCTTGACTCAAGTGGAGGTGTTTCCCCGAGCGTATACACACTCCTATCCCGCGCTGCGGGGATACAAAGACGGCCGGGATCTCCCTTTCTCTCCGACCCTGGGTTTAACATCGTTTTTTTTATTATGTATTTATATTCGACCTGGTGGTGATTCATCCCGTTATCCTGGCTTTTCCATAAGTTTTACTTTTGTCTTTTCATGCATATGCTTATTATTATTAATTTATTTCCGATATCTTAGGTTAAGGGGTAAGTTTCTTGATCCTAGGAATTCGTATTCCTTGGTGTCTGCATGGTTATATAAGCGGAATATAGTTTACGGTGAATAGCGTTAACATTGATGTTATGTACGATATTATGTATTGTGATGTCTTTAACTTAACTTGTTTGTCAGGGCTTTACTGACACGAAGTTGCATTCCATAGCCCCGCAGTCTTTGCCCCACCCTATCTCTGCTCGCCGTTGTTGTTGCTGTCCAGCTGACGCCGTTAACTCAAGGCCTCATTAATTTCCGTCACTCCTTGTAGGTGAGGGCGGTTGAACCTTGGAGTCAGTTCTGGTTTTTGTCTGCCTGCTTCTTCTTGTGTCCCCTGACCCCGGGAGTTATTATTTCTACTTTTATGGCCTGTCGAAGCCCGACTCGCTGTTGCTGGGCTGGTGTCGTTCCCGGCTTTTTGCTTACGTTTGCAGTTCGCCGTGCTCTTAATTTCCTTCCCTCTTCAACCTTATATCGACTATTCGCTCCTGTCTGGGTGCGATTCAATTTTGACTTAGGAAGGTTCTGATTGTCATATGCTTCGGGTCGAGTTGTATAGAAAGTATTAAAGTATGGAAATAACATTTCATATTGACTTAATGATGGTGATGGTTCAGTAGGCGTAACTTGTGGCCTGGTTTAATTGGAGTGGGTGTGAATATCAATAACTTTAGCCTACCCTGTTGTTAAATTCCGACTTTAACGTTACTTTAATAGCAATACAGAATAATTGAGCTTTTTGTCTTAACTAGGCGAACGCGAACTTCTGGTGACCCCCGCAGCCTTGTTGTTCAGCTGGGTCTGCCTCCTTGAGAGATATACAACACTCTTATTCTCGTCTCACTGTGGCCATCCAACCTTCTGCTCTGGGAGTGTTATTCTTAATTTCAGGTCAAAGGCCCCCTCACGTTCAGACGTGCAGGGTTGTTTAAATCAGCTCCCTCCCCTGTGCACACAGCCTTGAGCTGACCCACTTCATTTGACCACTCACCCTGGATTTAATAATTTAATTCCTTGGCCTTTTTGGGTTTATCTTTGCTCCCTCAGCTGCAGGAGGACAAGGCGTACTTCTACCTCCCCCCTGTGTGCACGTGTTCCAACTAGCTCGGAATCCCTAAACACACAATCAGTGATGATTCCTGGCTTTCTGTGGTTGTGATTTAGACAAAGGCGCCTCTGCTTTCTTCCATTGCCTTTGAGTCGACACTGCCCTATTATTTGCCCATGTGCTGAGGTCATAGAATTCGTTTTGACTTCAGTAATATTAACATTCAGTATTGGATTAGCAAATGGGCAATGGTTCATTGATGTAGCTCGCAGCCTGGTCTCCAATTTGAGCGAGCGCGAGGATCGATAATTTAGCCTACTCTGTTGTTGAATTTCGAATTTTGACGTTACTTTAAAACCATGCAGGATGGTTGGGCTTTTTGCCTTAACTATGTCTGGCTGACACTCCCACTGTCTCTGCCGCCTGCACGGGTGACATGTGCCCGTTCATCAGGCCTTATCTTTCCTTGAAGCAAGGTTGCAAATTCTGCCATCCTAGCCCTCCTCCAGTTCATTACTTAACAACACCTGGTGTTTTGCAGTTTGCTGCGCTTTGGTGTGTTTCATTCATTAAAAAAAACAAGTAAAAAGATAATATATAAAAATATCATCAAATATTATTAATCTCAATTTTGGAAGAAGGGTTAGTATACAACAACACCATGGGTTGAGGATCCACCAGCGGAAGAAGGGGTGTTTGGGTAAAGAGAGACAGAGGCCTCGCATTGATTACTTTCTGCGAAAGCGATCAAATCAGTCGAATGAAGCACAGCAACTGGACGCAAACCATAGTTTGCAGTGCATCAGTACCACTGTCATGGAGGACGTAAACTCAAGCACCGAAGTAACAACTGAGGTGGAACCAACAACAGGAGTGGAACTCACCCAGCCTCCCAGACCTGCAGTCGAGAGGAGACTACCAGGGCACAGACCGTATGTGAAGTGGCCTGGCGCCAGTGACAAGAAGTTGTGGGAAACAGTGAAACTTCGAGGCACAGTGGAGAAGAAGTTGGAGAGGATGGGGGACATCATCTATGAGTACGGGGCAGAAAGCTTTGGAGTGCAAGAGGCAAAAGGCGGGAGAAAGGTTCCAACCCCACCAGTTTCCAGGAGGCAACAAGAAATCAAGCGCCTCGTTCAAGAAAGGAGACAGCTTAAGAAACAGTGGAAGAAAGCCTCGGAAGTGGAAAAGGAGGGCATAGAGGCACTTCAGGCTGACATCAAAACCCGGTTGGCATCCCTCCGTAGAGCAGAGAACCTACGGAAACGCAGAAGGAAGAAAGAACAAACTAGAACTCGATTCTATAAAGATCCCTTCAAGTTCCTTAAAAGTCTCTTCACGAAGGAAAAAAGTGGAGTTCTAAAAACAACAAAGAAAGACCTAGAAGAGCACCTGAGAACAACAAACTTTGACTCAAAGCGACATGAACATCTGGCCATCCCATCAGATATCCCACCCATTGAACCCCCGGAACATCATATTGAGACCAGCCCTCCGACATGGAAAGAGGTGGAAAACACAGTTCGAAGGGCAAGAACAGCATCAGCCCCGGGGCCAAATGGAGTCCCGTACAAAGTGTATAAGAACGCACCAGACGTCCTGAGGTTCCTCTGGAGGCTTATGAGAACAGCTTGGCAAAAGAAGATAATACCCAAAGTGTGGCGTAGGGCAGGCGGGGTCCTGATCCCTAAGGAGAAGGATGCAGTGAACATCAGCCAATTCCGCCCAATCTCCTTACTGAATGTCGAGGGTAAAATCTTCTTTAGGGTCATTGCCCAGAGGATGGCCGAGTACCTGCAAAGGAATGCGTACGTCGATACATCTGTACAGAAGGCAGGAATATCAGGGTTCTCTGGCTGCTTGGAACATTCCAGCATGATCTGGCACCAGATCCAAATGGCCAAGGTGGAGAAAAGGGACCTCCATGTAGTCTTCCTCGACCTCGCCAATGCATTTGGCTCTGTGCCCCATGAACTCCTGTGGTCTGCCTTCAGATTTTTCCACATACCGGACACCATCACAACCCTGGTGAAGTCGTACTTTCAGGATCTGCAGTTCTGCTTCACCACCTCAGAGTTCACCACCTCATGGCAATGCCTGAATGTAGGTATAATGGCGGGATGTACCATTTCTCCATTGGCATTCATAATGGCAATGGAGGTTATCATCAGATCCTCAAAATGGGTTGCTGGTGGACAGCGAGTCGACTCTGGTTTTCGCCTCCCTCCACTCAGAGCCTACATGGACGACATTACAACATTGACCACCACTGTCCCATGCACCAGGAGACTGCTCAGAAAACTCGAGGAGAACATCAGCTGGGCCCGTATGAAGATTAAACCATCCAAGTCACGCAGCATCTCGATTGTGAAGGGAGTACTCTGTGACCTGAAATTCTTCATCGGAGATGACCAAATCCCAACAGTGTCTGAGCAGCCGGTAAAAAGCCTTGGAAGGTGGTATGATGCAAGCCTGAAGGACAAAGACCAGGTGCAACAGCTGCGCAAAGACATCAGTAGTAGCCTACAGTCCATCGACAACACCCAGCTACCTGGAAAGTTAAAGGCCTGGTGTCTGCAGTTTGGTCTCCTACCCCGGGTGTTGTGGCCCCTAGCAGTGTATGAGGTTCCAATCTCAACAGTGGAGAAGATGGAAAGAGGAGTCACGAGCTACTTAAAGAAGTGGCTCGGAGTTCCACGATGCCTTACCACCATAGGCCTCTATGGAGATGGTGTCCTCAAGCTGCCCCTCACCAGTCTAACCGAGGAATTCAAGTGTGCAAAAACCAGGCTCCAGATGACACTGAATGAATCTCGAGACCCAGTGGTGAGCAACAACGCGCCGACCTTGGCAACTGGGCGCAAATGGAGGCCAGGAAAAGCAGTCCAGGAGGCAACAGCAGCCCTCAGACATGCTGACATTGTGGGTCATGTTCAGCAAGGGAGAGGAGGCCTTGGGCTAACTAGCCGTGCTGCTTGGAGTAAGGCCACTGCACCAGAGCGGCGGAAGATGGTAGTGCAGGAAGTACGCCATCAGGAGGAGGCTGCAAGGTGGGCCAAGGCAGTCTCTCTTGCCAAACAGGGACAGTGGACTCGATGGGACAGTGTGGAGAAGAGGAAGATCAGCTGGAAGGATCTGTGGGCCATGGAAGCGAGGCGGTTGAGCTTTTCCATCAGAGCAACATATGACGTCCTTCCAACACCAGTTAATCTTCACCAATGGTATGGTGAAGATCCGGACTGTGCCCTCTGTTCCATGCCAGCCAACCTCAGGCACATTCTCACAGGGTGTAAAACAAGCCTCACCCAAGGACGCTACACTTGGCGTCACAACCAAGTCCTTAAAAACCTTGCGTCCGCCCTGGAGGACAAGCGAGCTGCCACCAACTCCCTACCACCCCCAGCAGCATCACACCCCTTACGGACGACCTTTGTCCGCGAAGGGGCTAAACCACCGAAGAGCGGCTCTACACCAATAGAGCGAGACCAGCTGCGCTTGGCCCGCGACTGGAAAATGCTAGCTGACATTGGCCGGCAACTTGTGTTTCCTCCGGAGATCGCAACCACCACCCTAAGACCTGACATGGTGCTCTGGTCCCGTTCGCTCAAGAAGGTCTTCATCATTGAGCTCACAGTACCCTGGGAGGACTCAGTAGATGAGGCTTATGAGCGAAAACATCTGCGCTATGCCGATCTAGCTGCCGAAGCACGGCATCATGGCTGGAACACAGAAGTCCGACCAGTGGAGGTGGGCTGCAGAGGTTTTGTGGCAACATCTACAACCAGACTGCTTAGAGACCTGGGAATTAAGGGCCAGAGCCAGCGTTCGGCAATCAGAGCTGTATCGGAGGCGGCAGAAGGCAGCAGTCAGTGGCTCTGGATGAAGAGGAAAGACCCCAGCTGGGCCCCAAAGTGAGAGGGCCAGGAGGTATGCAGTCAACAATGCTTGACTCAGGGAGGAGGACGCCCCTGCCATGCATAGTCCCATGGGATGTTGGCTATCAACAACAAGGCAACTCCTATGACTAATTGGGAATGGGACGCAAGCGTAGGATTGATCACCCTGTCGCTGGCCGCCTTTGGGGAGGGTGTATAGTATGAAAGGCCGAAACACCCTAGGAACCAAAGGTTCACTACTGACGATGCGCTCCCCAAATTTCACCAGGCTCACTGTTCATGAACTCTTGGAAGTGCTTGCACAAAGGATAGTAACATCTCATCCTGTGTTCTTGGAATCTGGTTGAAGAATTGGCCCAGCGCTGGTAGGCCATGTGGCCAGATGACGAACGTGTCATCTACATTTCTCTTCCACAAGGAAGGACGTAGGGTGGATGCCTGGATGGCATCTGTCTCAAGTTTTTCCATGAAAACATTGGCTACAACTGGAGATAAGGGCGAACCCATTGGGGTACCTTCAACTTGTTTGTAGAATGTTCCATTCCAGTTGAAGTAAGTGTTGGTGAGGCAGTGTCTAACCAGGGCCGGTACATCAGCATTCAGTCCTTGTTGGACCAAATATTCAGTGATTGCAATGGTGTCAGGCACAGGAACTTTGGCAAACAAAGATACATCGAAACTGACAAGCAAATCACCTGGGGATAGTGAGATGTCCTTAATTAGAGATACCAAGTGAGCTTAGTTAAGTACAGCTGAGCTGGTCTTACCAGTGAATGGTTGTAGCGTCTCAGACAGAAATCGGGCCAGTTTGTAGGTGGGTGAGTCAGTGGTGGAGATGATAGGCCGGAATGGCGTACCTTTATGGATTTTTGGTAAGCCATAAAATCTGGGTGATCGAGCAGCAGAGGGTTTTAAGGAAAGTCGCTTGGTTGGTTCGATTAAAGATGTCGAATCAGTGATGATGCTGTTGGTTTTCGTAACCAGGTGGTTGATAGGATCTCTTGATTTTGGTATAGCTGCCATTAGGTAGGTCCTGAATTTTGTTATTGTATGTGGTTTTGTCCATGACAGTGGCATTGCCCTTATCTCTTCACTTTTCTGAAGAGATGCCGTGACACTCGGGATAATACTGATCGCCTTTACACTGACATCTGCTGCTGTCACTTCTCCTAATGCTAAACAGATCTTGTTCAGGGCTGGCCTCGCCCTGATCACAGAGAGAATAAGATTGCTCCGATTTGAACAAGACAATTTAGACAATACTCTCTTGCAATCGCACTTAACATTGACAGCAACATGTCTACATATGATTGGGACCATGTAGATAACATGACAGCCTCTTCAGCTGCCTCAATGGCAGCTAGATGCAAAGATAACCTGATTTCCAAGTTCAACCTCCTTTCCAAGAAGCCAGATCCACACGTAAAAAATTTAGACTGACAAGATTGTTATCACTCAGAGTAACAGCCCAATTTTCGCTTACATTGACATGTTAATCTCTCAATACAATGGCCACCTCCACAGCTGCGTCGTCATGAAGGTATATCAGCTCTCCGATCTTACATTTATATGCAAATTTCATCTCTTGCCCCGCCCACTTGCACTTGGGTTAAATCCATCTCAAACCTATATAACATCCTGCTTCAGCAGCTCTCCCGCTATATTTTTTCACCTGATGAGGATTGCTTGTTTTGCGATAGAAATGTGATATTTTATATTATTTTTATATGGCTTTACGGAATAACCCAACGAATATATTAAACATTATTTGGTGATGCTGCGTTGGAAGTGGTGCACTATCACAATGAACAAAAAATAACTCGTGCATTTCCTCTTTAGTATAATTTGAGTTATGGAAAGGGGTTTCCTGCATCGAATCGCGGCCATGAATCATAACACCCCCGATTATCATGCAGTAACGTTGGTGATGCAATGGCAGAGATCAGATAGAAACATTGACATGACAGTAATTGCAATGGATGGAACACAAGCTAAAAATTGCAAAGAAGCATGGGACAATATGCTGAGAATTATACCAAGAGAGAAGGACGCATGGGTTAGAGGACACACGCAAATTATTGATATTAATAATAGAGACGATGGCTCTGGTGGAGACTAATGCTGAATAGGCAGCCAAAAGAGGGGGACGAGTGAGCCCTGGAGGGCACCGTGTGCAATTGCTCCATGGAGAGCGGCACGCGTCACCACAGATGGTCACGGTTAGGGGAGGTCTTTTAACAGTCAAGGGTGGAAAAAACTAGATTTTTTTTGATAATTTTATCGGGTTATTGGTTTTATTTAAAACCCCCGATTTTGTCGAAAGAAACCATGGTTTTAATCCGGCAAGTCAAGTTGTCAATCGGCTCCAGAGTCATCGGATTCGCTGTCCTCTTCGATCTTCTCAACCGCGCCGTCGAAGAAGGCGAGAATGTTGCTCTTGATGAAGACGAGCTTCTCCACCGACTTCACGCACGGGCTGTTCCTCAGCTTGCGGAGTGAATGAAGGCCATGGTGGAGAATTTCCTCTCGGATGCGGCACTGGACGTGGCAATGCTGAACAGCTTGACGGTGACCTTTTGCAGCTCAGGCCACTCACTGCCATCGGACAGCCAATACTCCATCGGCGTCTTGCGACCTTTGACCATCATCTTGTAGCGGGACGTGTTGTCTTCTCCTTGGTGGGGGCTAAGATTATAGGGATTAACAGGCAATAAAACCGAATAAAACCGGATTTTTGGCCATCAGAGATTATCTGTTTTTTAAAAAATTAAAACCATGAAAAACCCGATGGAAAAAACCCGATGCTGGCAGCCTTGTTAGCAGTGGATACTGGCCAACGATTTTTTTAAACATACATTGTGAATTTACATGCTTCTGCAAAAATTACCTAAATGCATTGCAAAACTTTATTTGCAGAAGATATATTAATGCAACATTAATTGTGTGCACCGTTCAAGTTCTGCTTTGTTTTTGCCAATTGCTTTTTTGTACCTTTTTTTCGTTTTGATGACCCCGGGTCACTTGCAAATGAGACGATCGTCGCGTCGTGTGTTCTCGTCGAGTTAAAATAAAATCAACTTGGCCCTGAATCTTGTTGGACACGGTCAGACAGCGCAGACGGCAGCGCCAGTTACTTAATTCGAGACGTCGCTTACACGCGGTGCTGACGTCACTGTTGTTGCCAAGTCCCTGTTAGCGGAAGTTCGTCACGCGGCGCTGTCACTCGCGGTGGGGGGTGGGGGGGGCGATCCCCGCACGTCACGGCCTCGTTTGGCAGCGAAGTGGTGGTGGGAGGTGCGCGGACGTCACGTGACGTCGGTTGGGGAGTTTGCATCACGTGGTGTCGGTTTTACGTCACGTGGCTGCAGGGGAAGGGGGGCAGCAGAAGGGTTTGGAGGAGAGGCGAGAGAAGAGCGGAGGAGGAGGTGGAGGAGGAGACCCGAGAGTCGGCGGACCAGAACTCCGAAGACGCACGCCGCCGGGCGCCATGTCTACGGCACACGAACTCAAAGAGCAGGGCAATCGCCTGTTCGGCAACAGGAAATACGACGATGCCATCCAGTGCTACACCAAGGCCATTGTGAGTGACGCGGACGTGATGGTGGTGGTAGTGGTGTGATAGTTGTGTTTAGTAGCGGGGTGGGTGGTGGTGATGATGGTGGTTGCGGTGGTAGCGACGGTGGTGATGAGTGCTGGTGGTAGTGTTGATGATTGTGATGCAGTAATTGTGGTGCTGGGAGTGAGGATGCTGATCATTGTGGTTGTGGTAAAGATGATGGTTATAATAGTGATATTTGTAGTGAGGGTGGTACACCAAGCCTGGCACAAGCGCCATGGTGACGTCACACGGCGTTTGTTGTTGGTTGTGCTGTCGCTGGCGCCCGCTCACCACTACCTGGCAGCAGTTGTTGATGCCCTCTCCCCTCTTGTCTGGTTCCTCCTCGCGAGGCGTTCTTCTCTCAACAGGGAGTGAGCAAATACTGTGCGCATTACAAGTTTAAATTATATAAAAATTACATTAACCCATGGTAGTTGTACTCATGATGGGAGTTGTACCAATGGTGATTATTAATGATAGTGGTGATGCTTTAGTGCTGTGGGTGCTGGTGGCGATGGTGGTGGTAATTATGGTGGTGGTGATTTATTGGTGATGTAAATAATTTTAGTGATGCATTTGTGTGTTTTATAAGTGGTTAATGTGGTGGTGGTAATCATCGTTATGGTTGTATTATTTTGTTCGTGGTGGTGAGGTGATTTATTATATTCATCATTGTGATGTGGTTGATAGCGGTGGTTATGATGATCGTGGTGATAATGCTGATTGTCATATATCTGGTGGTGGTGAAAAATAATTGTTATGGTGATTATAACGACGGTAGTGGTCGTGGTGATGGTTGTGGCATTTATGGTGTTCGAGGTGGTAAGTGATGAGGGCGACTGCGATGGTAATTATGATGGTGGTCGTGGTGGATGGGCGATCGTAGTTTTGATAATATTGATTGTATCATGATCATGCCGGCAGGGCCTCTGGTGGGGTATAACGGCGCTCGCGTCGCTCATGCGGGGTGCATAGGGGTGTGGGAGTGGACGTGCCTCGGGCCGTTGCGATAATCTAACGATCGCCTCGCCAGGGGCAGGGGCTGTTTTTATCGCTGCCAATCAACAGGAGACGTGGAAGCTGATGCTGTTGCCCTCACTGTGTCTGCTGTGTACACAGTGCTATGCCAGTGGAGACGTCTGACATTGACAGCAGCATTTCGAGTGGGCACACCATCAATGTTAACTACACTCGGGGTTTATGTTTCGGCATTTACAGTGCGTCCATTGGAAGTTGCAAGTGCATTTTGCTAAACCAGGTGAGACCTGGGTACCATATATGACAAAAGCAATAACGTAAAAACAAATTACAAACATAAAGCAAATTAAAATCATAGCAAAAGCATCCAACTTCAAATTAGGTCAAACAACTGCGTTTCAGAAAAATCGAAAACAGTGCACATCTATGAATCGCTAAATAAAATACATTTTTTGCTATGAAAGTTGGCTCGGACAAATTACTTTTAAAGTCTTCATATTTACATTAGGTTGCAGAAACATCTGAATGTATTTAGTATGCTTATTACACTAATATATACACAGACAAGGACATGTGTCACAGACATTGATTTACCAGAAATATAGAGCACTGCTATCAGCTATGACGGCGAGGCTCTTCACTAACACTTGGGATCACACTCAAATGACCAGAAGGCTAACCACTGGTGGCTCGCACTGATTCTTTGAGTTGGACTACAACCATTCAGGGGTTTTACGAGCTCTAATGTTACTTTAGCAGATGTTATCAATTGGTTACCCAGTATTACAGTTGATATGCCCATATAATATTTTTTTTAAAGCTGTTTACAGTTTCAGACTTGTAGTAATTTTACTACAGGTGCAAACATTAGTAGGGATGTTGGTGGTTCGAAGGCTCAGGTAAGCTCCACAGTTTCTGACAGGAGTTTGTAGCAATGTGCTGTGTCAGTGAGGGTGTCTAACGTTGACCAAAGCCGTTCACTTATGGATAAGACGACATGTTACAGGTTTCCTTGCAACTAGAATATGGTGTGTACTGTACTATCTCTACGGCAACATATAGAGTGGTTGCTCAGCGTTATTACCGCTGCTAACCCTTACTTGGTAGCATTCGTGTTGTTTTTCTGCACTGAACTTGAATTGTGCTTCATTCACTTTCTTGTATCTGTATCAGATCTTGCTCATTCATTGGCTTAGGAAACAACTGCAGCTAGTTACAGTGCTGCAATTCAATATAATGCAGATACACAGCTCCCCAGTGTTGAAAAAGTGTAAAACAAACATATATCTCTGGTTGTTTGGACAATGCAATAGTTTCTATATTATATTATAAAGTTTTGCATCAAACTAAAACTCGTGTCTCTTGAGTATGGTTCTAGCCTATAAACATCTTGTAGTTCAAGCAACCCTGGTTCTGCTGATGAGATGCTGGATATTGAACTGGTTTGGGGCTTTAAGTTTAAGTTTCTTTTATTTGTTACACGGATTATCTTTCTTAGCCAATTAGCCAGCCTATTTTAAAAGGGATATGCATACTGCATGAGCACAGAAACAACCAAACAAAGACACAAGCTTCGATTTAAAGCTTTCGTGGCTGCAGGGATTCATCTTCTTGGTTCTTTTGGTAAAGTCACGTAGAAGGGAAATAATAAAATAATAAAAATAAAACATAATAAAATAATTCTCACGACGTTTCGGCCACAACGCAAGCAGCCGTCCTCAGGTGAAGACCAGGTCTGTCGGGGAGACAGCGTCTTCACCTGAGGATGGCTGCTTGCGTTGTGGCCGAAACGTCGTGAGAATTATTTTATTAAGTTTTATTATTATTATTATTTTATTATTTCCCTTCTACGTGACTTTACCGAAAGAACCAAGAAGAAGGGGAAAAGACACAAGCGTCATTATTACAGAGAACGAGTACAGGGCTAACACACGGTGTACTCAACGGTTGTAGATGAAACACGGCATCAAAAACAGTGCAAATGTTATATGCAAATGTTTTGTACAAGTGTATACAAGCTCTATAGTTTAGTCAAACAGTGACATAATCAGACGCAAGTCGAAAAAGACAGTGCAAACTTGTGGGAGGAAGAGGCGCCATAACAAGTTGGGTACAGGTGGAACTATGCTCTGTATCTTGGTTTGATGGGGAAGTAAAGAGGGGGAGTGGAAGGAAGGGATCCAAGCTTATATATGAGGGCCAAGGGTATTCCAGAAACGTGGAGCAGCAACACAGAAAGACTTGACCAAGCAAAATTCGAATAAGGAGGTGCTTACGAGGCAATTGGAGGGAGTTAGAGGAACTAAGTGGTTCTTTAGGTAATTGGCGGATTTGTTTTAAGAGGACCTTTAGGATGAAGACAGCCCAGTGATGGTCTTTCCGGATATCCAGGTGGACGGGTTTGAGCTAATGTACATGTAATGTGTCCAACTGAGTCGCAGACTTTGTTCCTTTTAGAGGCAACACTTTTATTTCATAACAAAAGGGGTAATTGCCCTTTTACCAGACTACAGCGATTTACTGCTACGAAGGGTCGATCCCTCACTCGGGTCTTCCGACCACGTGGTTGCCTCGTAGGATGGAGAGCTTCAGCTTGAGATGTAGAGCCTCCCACTTGTACATGTTGAGCTTCCAGCCTGTAGAATGCAGCGACCCCAGTCCCTCTGACGGACTTGCCTTATATCCCTCTCCGGTCAGGGCCGCTCGGCCACGCCCTTGGCCCGGCCTACCTTGCTGAACATTCTTGTTCCCTCTCGATCCTTTTCAAGAGCTCTCTCCGAACATGGGATCACCCACTAGTCTCCCCACCTGGTGCCTGCTGTGTGGACATTCCGGATCACGTGTGTACGGGGTCAACCCAGAGTGCCACGGCCCGAGGAAACCCTGCCCCTGGGCTGACACTCACCCCCTCCCCCTCGGGGAGCCCCCACTACACACTGTGTGTGGTGCCCGCACTATCCCAGTACTCGCCATGCCCCGCTAGGGCTGGTATTACACACAGCCATCCACACGGTGCTGTCCACGATGTAGGAACATCGAACGGCATGACCCTTCCAGGCCAGCACCATATAATGACATCCCTGATGTTACTACATACAGGTTGCAATATAATTTCAGGTACGGGATGTTTAATGTTATTTCATTTACCGTTTTTTTGGCTAAAGTAAAAAAAATGGTGTCTGAGACCTCAAGGTAACATTTATATAACAATTTTTTTTATAACTTTGTTGTTTTGAGGAATCGGAGGTGAATTAATGCAGATGTAGAGACGTAAATAGCGTCTCTACGGCGTATAAGCCGACTACAACCACAACTGGTAAATTAGTGTGCACGTACCTCTCTATGGGGCCGACAGAGACATGGCGGGGAAGCAGGGCATACAGAGCAGGGTCCCATCTCAGAGAGAAAGAGGGGACGTGCTGACACGGAGTAGTGAAGGGGGCCCGGAAACGGGGGCCCAGAGGACATGTGACGCTAACTCCGGTTCTGTCACAAGAGACCGAGGAAAGGGCGTGGCCGGAGGCGGAGCAAGGCCACGCTCGAGAGAATAAGAAGGACGGAGGCGGAGCGATCAGGGTTGTCTGGCGGGAAGAGCTTACCATGTGGCATTGCTTCGGGGGTCTTGGAGCGTCGGTTGTCAGGACTCGGTTTACATAAAGACCCCTTTGGAGGTCTAGAATAACCCCGAGTATTGTTAGCCCGTAGCCCTGTTCAGTTAATAAATCGTGGTGCCTCCAGACTTCTGTGTGTGCCTCGTGAGATACACACACTACATCTGGTGCCAGAAGTGAAAATACTTTATAGCTAGGTGATGGCGTAGTCTTAAAATGTACACCAGAAGAAGACAACCTACCAGGGCTTCTTCGGAGGAAGAGGCCGAAGAGGGGGGGATCCCCCAGACAGCTCCGGGCAAGGCGGCCCCGGAGATGGACCGTGAGGGGTTTGGGCCTGTGGAACAGCGCCAGGAACGCGACCTCGCCACGCCACCAGCAGCGGGGAGACACAGGTGGGCGCATGGCCAGCGCTTGGCCTACCTACTGTCCGCTATGGCAGTACTCATCGTGGAGATGGACCTGGGCGAGCCGGCTGAACGAGTCGGAGGATCGGAGCCGCGGGGCGAAGACTCTGCTGCTACGTTCCGCGCGCGTGAAACACGGGAAGCGTGGGAAACGCTGCCTGCGCAAGCGGCCGCCATTTTGAGCGGTGCGCAGGACAGGGTTCCCGCCATCACGCCCTGCTCTGAAGAGGCGCCTTCCCTTTGTCGCGGCAAGCGGAGATTGGGTGGCCTTCAGCCGCCGCTTCACTGCTACTTGCGAACTGGTGGGATGAACGGAGGGGGAAGCGCTGTGTGCGCTCCCAACGGTGTTAGATGACGCCGCCTTGGGAGCATTCTACTCCATTCCAGCTGGGGATTGGGTGACGTTGGTGCAAGCTTTTCAACAGATGGAGGGGATTTTCGACACGCCATCTAACATGCGCCATAAGTTTGCTGCGCGGAGGCGCGAGAAAGCCGAGACGCCTCTTGTCTTCCGCAGCGCGCTTTTCTCGCTGGCCCAGGCGGCGTACCCAAAAATGGACAAGGACGGCCATGATGCATTGGTCTTGGATCGCATGCTGGGGTCTCCAGGCCCACCTCAACATCAAGCGCCGTTCGAAGGTGGTGGCGTGCGCGGGTCCTGCTGAAGATGCAGCAGCGTCCGAAGGGGTCGAGTCCTTCCAGGCCTTCGCGTCGCTCAACAACAGCGGGTGGGGGAAGGCCGAGATGGGGCGGAGGGATGACCGTGATCGACGGACGGGGGCCTCCTCCAGCCCCGGATTATCCCCCGTCGTTTGTTTCAAGTGGGGCCTTCCAGGCCACATCTCCAAAGGAAGCCGGACCGACCGTGGGAGAACCCCAAGGACGCCGTCATCCTTCAGCCGACCCTCTTCCGCTCCACAGGGCCCCCATGCGAGTCGTGCTGCACCACACACCTGACCCTCGCACTCACTCATTCATCCGGTCCGTGCATCGGTCTTGATTCGCGTGTGGCCTGTCCGCTTGGGGTGCAGAGCTGGTAGTTCGGACATTGGCAGTTGGCGGATGGCCACGGCGACCTGGTCAGTGGTCGGCGTTGGGCCAACGCATCATGGCGGCATCCGCGCATCTTCGGCCGTCAATGACATTGTGCAAGGGATTGAGGTGCGGATGCTAATTGACACGGGAGCATCCGCTACCATCATATCTGATATTATTTTTGACTGCTTACCTGCTAAATCCGTCCGGTTGAAGTCCCGTGCTGTGCGGCAAATGGCGGTTCTTTGGGCATTATGGGGCAAATGTCAGCTACCGTGGCCAGGCGATATTCAAATAACCGGCCCGGTATTAGTTTTGAAATCGTTGGCCGTGCCTTGCCTGCTCAGAACGGATTTTCTAGGGAAAATGCCCCTCAAGATCCTCATTGACCGGGGGTGCCTGGAATTGCCGTCCGGCCGTAGAATGGCCTTTTTGCCCTCCTCCACTTGACTGTGTAAAGTAAATGCGGCGATCCCGGCACTTGTGCGGGAGACAGTTAAAATTCCCCCTGTAGCGCAAATGCTGGTGCCCTTGCGCCTCAGGAGGAAACTCGATGGGGATGCCACCAAGGGAGGTGTGAGCCGTGGCCTTACGTTGGTAGGGGCCCAAACTATCATCAGAAATGACCAGCAGCCTTTCATTCAAATTTTAAATGCTGGTCTTGGGCCCACTGTCATACAGGCGGGCACAGTCCGAGCTCGTGCATTGCCAGCAGATGGCGATGTGGTAATGACGGACCCCGACAAGATGGTCGCAGCTGCGGAGCAGGGTGAGAGTTGCGACGACGCGTGGGTGGACACACTCTGTGCTGAAAGCCCTGGCTTGTTGGGGGTGCAGCAAATCCAAATACGACATTGGCCTCACGTCGTTGGTACACCATCATATCGACACAGGCAATGCGGCCCCCATTCGTCAGAACCCGTACAGGCTGAGCCTGACTGAGAAGGAGCATGTTCGCCATGCAGTCGGGGAGATGCTAGCCGCGGATATTATCGCCCCTCCAACAGTCCGTGGGGGGCTCCAACTGTCCTTGTTAAAAAGCAGGATGGCACCTTGAGGTTTTGTGGATTTCCGAAAGTTAAACAAGGTATCTGTTGCCGACGCGTACCCACTTCCACGGATCGATGATTCCCTGAATGCTCTGTCAGGGGTGCGGTTCTTTTCTACCCTTGACTTGCTTTCTGGCTTTTGGCAGTTCAAAGCCAAAAACGGAATTTAGAACTCCCCAAGGCTTGTTTGAATTTAATTGCCTTCCCATGGGACTCCATTCCAGCCCAGCCACATTCCAACGGCTTATGGAATTGGTTTTGGCAGCGCTCCAGTGGGACTCGTGCCTCATCTATCTCGATGACGTCACACGTCTTTGCACGTACATTCGAGGAGCTCCAACAACGGTTGCGAGCCATCTTTTTCTTAATACGGGCAGCCAATTTAAAATTCAAGCTGCAAAAATGCTGCTTTTTGCAGAGGTCGGTCCCATATCTGGGCCATATTGTGAGTGAATTCGGAATACCGACAGACCCCGACGAAACGGCGTGTGTGCGTACGTGGCCGACCCCAAGACGGTGGGTGAAGTGCGAAGTTTTATAGGGTTTGCCTTCTATTACCGTCGATTTGTGCCCGGCTTTGCGACTATGGAGTCGCCCCCATTTCGTCATGCCTCACGCATGACGAATGGGGGCGACCCCAGATGGAGGACGCCTCCCTGCTCAAACTGCGGCGCCGTGTCGGTAAGGCACAGGGTCAGGGTAACGGATGAAGAGTATCGCCGTTATTCCTTGACGGGGGCTTGCTGATGAGATGGGACGAGGAATTCCATCGATGCACCCTACAGCGATTGGCAAAAGCTAGGGAGGCGTCTCTGAGCAACTCGGCCTTGCAGCAGGCGGCCAACAAACGCCTCGTCAGGCCCCACCAGTCCACGACTCGATGGATGCAGGGGACAAGGCATGCCTCCACTGCCCCCATGTCCCGATGGGTACCTCCCCAAAATTAGACAAACCATCGCAGGGCCCGGTCGAAGTGGTGGAGGTGAGGAGTCCGCCGTGCGTGCGGATTCAATGTGGTCGCCGCCGCTCGTTTGTGTACCCGTCGCGGCTAAAAGTTTTTTTCCACCTGCCCATTAGTCTTTCATCTCTACTTCCCGAGGGCCGGGTGTCTGGTCAGTCCGATGAGCTGGGGCGCGTCGGCTGATGTCCTTCCTCAGGACAGTTATATTGTTCCGCCCACAGGGTCCAAGCGCCTAACGCCCCCAATGTCGCCGGTAGTGCCGGCCCGGGGTGGATGGGGGAGTCCGGATCCGCCATCGCCTGACACCCCATTGCTTGGGGGTTCTTCGCCTCGGGAGGTCCCGTGCTCATCGAGTCATCTTCCGGCTGTTCCCGGAACGTCCAGGGGGCCCGCACCCTCCTCGCTTGATGACCCGGCATCAAGGACTCTGGAAAAGACTGCTCGATTTAAATGACCATCCTCCGGCGTTAAAGTGCACCTATACCCGTGGTCCGCGGGCGCCACTCGAGCCAGATGGGTCAATGGCTGACCCGGGCTCATCTTGTGCTCGTGTGCGGTGTTACATATGCGGGGTGTGGTTGTGGGCTTGTCTGGGGGGTGGGTCAGCCATTGTAAATAGTTGCAACTTTTCTTTTTCCCTTCCCCTCGTACTCTTCTTCTCCCTGGTCCTGATTTTGGTGTAAATATCGTTTTATTCCTCGTTGGGATTAGTTATTGTTGTTGTTGGTGCGTTAAAAGTTGGAGGCCCACACGTTGTGTGGGTTTTATGTCGGTCAGCTGAGACGGCTGAGTTTCATAAAGGGGTGGGTGATGTTTAGACGTAAATAGCGTCTCTACGGCGTATAAGCCGACTAAAACCACAACTGGTAAATAAGTGTGCACATACCTCTCGATGGGGCCGACGTAGACGTGGCGGGGAAACAGGCCCTACAGAGCAGGGTCCCGTCCCAGAGAGAGAGAGGGGACGTGCTGACACGGAGTAGTGAAGGGGGCCCGGAAACGGGGGAAAGGGTGTGGCTGGAGGCGGAGCAAGGCCACGCTCGAGAGAATAAGAGGGACGGAGGCGGAGCAATCGGGGTTATCTGGCGGGAAGAGCCTACCTTGCGGCGTTGCTTCGGGGGACTTGGAGCGTCGTTCGTCGGGACTCGGTTTGCATAGACACCCCTTTGGGGGTCTCGAATAACCCCGAGTATTTGTAGCCCGCAGCCCTGTTCAGTTGTTAATAAATCGTGGTGCCTCCAGACTTTTGTGTGTGCCTCGTGAGATACACACACTACACATATATAGCAATCGGAACATGACTAATAGGTTGTGAATGGTGAACATAGAGGCCATTATTTGGGTAGTTTGTTCATTAAAATGTTATTTAACCTTTTCAGCGTTTAACACGTAGGCTTTTGCGACCAGTATCATCCATAATACAGGTTTTTTGGGTTAGATCGCGTAAATTTATGCATAATCTACATAATATAACCAACAAAACCCCCAAAAACATGTATTATGGATTTTTGGTGTTAATAGTTAAAAAATGGCTGCCCTGCAGCTACGGATTTCGCATTGAGTTCCAGGTGTTTGTGAGCTAGGTCTTATAAGTGTTTTGAAAGCGATTACTTTAATTGGTGATTTTGTTCGGAGAAAATTATTTGTTCTATGCATTTATGAATTGTACAATATTATTTGCCTCCTTTTAATCATATAATTTGATATAACAATGTATAATGTATTACTATTATAAGTAAATACTGTACTATTTAATATATGTGTAGTGACTGGTAATGTCACTACTTTACACACGCACATGTGTGACGTCACTACTCGGGCGGAGCGTTACTACCCTGCGGGTCCACACACATGGACGGAACACACATGACGTCATCCCGGCTAGTGGTGGGAATGATGTTAAGTCTGGACTCGGGAGGCCACAGGGGGTGGTGTGAGGCCGTGGCACTCTGGGTGAACCCGGCCGGACACGGGACCGAAACCCGGTGGGGGGCCGGGGGCCCCGGGGCCACTTTAGGGGGCACGTGGGAGCCGAGGGGTTTCGGAAAGGGCTCTCGAAGGAAGGCGTGGAGCCCGGACACGCCGAGACCTATATAAGTGGCCTCATCTCTGTATTCGGGGCTGCCTGTATGAAGAATGAAGATGAAGCGTGAAGACGCCAACAAGAGTCAAGCCTCAGGTCAGCGGACCCGCCAGTAGCCCACCTGGCTGGGTCACGCTAGGGTATCCGAGAGTCAGTGCAAGAGAGGACGTTGTGTGTTAGTTGGAGAAGACGGTGTGTGTTAGCGAGAGTAGGACGGTGGTTACCACCCTATGTAACACAGTGTTGGTGTTAATAAATAGTGTTGCCTCCCAAGAAGTTGTGTTTGCCTATCTGAGCCCACTACATATGTATAATTATAAAGGGAAAACCGGAGATGGGTGAAGTTTGATTGTGCTACAATGTACACTCAAACTTTGCCCCTCGTGGATTTGACTGTTTATGCCAAATTTCTTGAGGTATATTTCGCCGATTGTGTCCCTATTGCTTGACCATTCGCGTTTGACCACAAGATTCCTGTGTGCATTGTAAAGAAGTGCTGTCCTCTAACTGCACTGCTCGCAATGATCCTGCTGCATAAGTTAGTGGATCATGGTTTTGGTGATTGTGGCTATTTTCAAGAACACAACCCCCGTGTTGGGCAAATATTTGGTGTATTGATTTTTAAATGTGCCGTTAAACATTTCGACCACTGAAAAACACAAATGTGTTGATGCTCTAACAGTCACTTTAATGAGGGCTCGCGATCGCGGCCGCCCGCGCGTCGGCCTGACGCACGCGCGGTAGCGCGCACGTACGCTCGCGTTAGAACGAAGCGGCATTCATGAATCCTCATCGGTGCTCGAGTATGGACGCGTGAAGCACGCGCTCCCGGGTCGCGCTCACAGCAGCGGCTGGCGGGGCCGTTTGTTAGGGGGCCGAGGGAGCCGATGGAGGGAGCCGGGGGAGCCGACGGGGCCGGGGAGCCGGGGGGGCCGACGGAGCTGGGGGGGGGGCGACGGAGCCGGGGGGCGGACGGAGCCGAGGGGGGGCCGTAATGAAAATAAAAAAAGATGGCCGCCTGGGGTGCGCGCTCCCGACGGAGCCGGGGGGGGGGGGGGGCCGACGGAGCCGGGGGGCAACGGCGCGAGCAGAGGGAGCCAACACTGACTTTCTCACACATCATACACTGATTCACTCACGCATCATACACTGACTCACTCACACATCATGCACTGACTCGCTCATCATGCACTTACTCACTCACACATCATACATTCGCACAACCACTGACCCATTCACTCATCATACACAGGTTCACTCATCGTGCGCTGGCACACTCACATTGCCGCTGACTCGCTCACACATCATACACTGACTCATTCATCATGCGCTAACACATCGTGCGCTGACTTACACATACACTCACTTACACTACCACTGACTCACTCACACATCATACACTGACTCACTCACACATTATAAACTGACTAACTCACACATACACTCACTCACACTACTACTGACTCACTCACACATCATACACTGACACACTCATCATACGCTGACTCGCACATCATACGCTGACTCGCACATCATACAGTCACTCATGCTGCCGCTGACTCACACATCATACACTGGGATTGTCATGCTGCCAGCTATGGCTGCAAGTCTGGTCATACGTGTTATGTATATTGTTTATTGTTAAATTTAAATCACAGTTCCTATGATTACTGTTGTTACATTACTCTTTGGTTCTTTCGGTAAAATCACTTAGGTATAAAATAAAATAAATCACAAATCAAGATTGTTGTTACATTATTTTATAGCTTTATTTTGGTGATTCGAAAACATGGTTAATATAAATTGTCTTATGGTTGTTGTTGTTGGCTTGCACCACATTGTGATTTTTGCACACAGCGTTTTAAAACGTTTTTTTTTATATTTGCTGGTTTATTCCAGGATGTTTCTGTTGGGCGTCGTCGCTTTGGGATGTTCTGTGTTCATATTTTGTTTGTTGCGGTTCCACCCGACTCAAGAGCCGCATGGGTCACAGGGCTATACCTAATAAATGGAACTTGAAAACACTGCCTGGCTGTGTGCACCTCTCCCTTCGACAGACACGCAACTCGCTTGTGGCGGCGTACTACACGAACCGCGCGCTCTGCTTCGTCAAGCTTCAGCAGTGGGAGAAGGCGGTGTCCGATTGCAAGCATGCGCTGGAACTTGACAGCCAGTCGGTCAAGGGCCACTTCTTCATGGGCCAGAGCCAGCTGGAGCTGGAGAACTATGATGAGGCCATCGCCAACTTGCAGCTGGGTCTGCACATGCACCAACTTGCATTTTGCACACGTACACCAAGCTTGTACACACTTACACACCTTTCCGGGTAACTTATATGTCCAACATTAGCTTGCAACGACTTTCGTTGATTTAAAAGAGCACATTTGTCTGGAAACAAACTTAGCCATGCTTGGTGCCACTCAAAAGCCAGGCAAGAGGTGGGCCTTTAAGTGTCTCTTAAAAGGAGATGTAGATTGAATGCTACAAATGTGCAGTGGTATGGCGTTCCAGACGGTGGGGGCTACTATGGAGAAACGATGCCTGGCAGTGACCATCGTCCTGGTCCTCAGTGTAGAGAGGAGGTTGTGAGTCGCGATGCTGCTGTTACTACTGCTGCGGGGATTCTTACCGTGAGCTCTGGTGCAGGGTGAGAGGAGTGAAGAGAGACACGGTGGACGACCGAGTAGAGGTACAGTGGTGGCACAGGCAGGCCATGTTGTAGCTCGACCCTGCGGGAGATGATAGGAAGCCATTGGAGGGAGCGGAGGAAAGGTGTCGAGTTGAGGATGACCGTTACGGAGGATGACATGGGTAGGATATTTTTGCAACTGTTGGAGTTTCTTCAGGTTACTTTATGAAGATCTAACAAGGATGGAGTTGCAATAGATATATTATCAAGCCACATATGGAATGAAGGCCTCCAAGCCATGATGTAACAATCCATTTAGCACCTGCACACAAGCAGATTCCATTAATCTGTCTTTGTGCTGAATATATTTTTAGTGCGTTCCCTCCTTTGGCTGTCACATTATTAACTGTTAAAAAGTTAAGCAGGTTTGGGCAGGACACATCGCTTGAAGGTGTAATAGTGCTGATGGCATGGTCGCTAAAAGAGCGTGCATCCAAGAGGATTGCCATCAAGGAGATGGAGTGATGAGATAAGTTCATGTGCAGGAAATGAAATGGATTTTGGTGGTACAGGACTGCGATGAGGGATGGTGAAGGTGTGGGGAGGCCCTTCATCCAGCAGTGAAGAGACAAAGGTTGATGTTGATTTGTCACCGTTGTCCACTGTTAATTATTAACCCTCCACTGCCATGATTGAGTTTTTTTGGTCTATCGTGGCAGAACCTCGGTTGCTTTAACAATTTACACTTACCTACTTTATATACTGTACATATATCAAAATTTAATACATTAACTATTGAACCTTCTGGATAAGTGAATTCCAGTAACATATTTTTTTAAGAAAACAGTCCCTGGACCGGTTCCAACATTCTCATCAGCAAGATGTTGTCGCCTTGCTGATAAATTTCAACCGAGTAACTTTCTGTTACAAGTCACAACGTGACATTGTAGGGCCCAAATGAATTAAGCTTGAGCAAATGACCAAAAGAGACAGCACTTAATTACCATGGTTAGTGTATATATGTGACAATATTAGTTTGGAAATGTGTGCGTGTGTATTAACCGTAAATATATACGCTGTGTAGTTGACAGTGGTCGCAAAAGATCCAATTACGGCATTCAGAAGAATAGGCCATTGTGTGCTGGCCTCTTCTATTATAAAAGCCCGGCGGTCCGTTTGTCCATCAATTAAATTATAAGAGCCTTTCAGAAGGCCTGAATCAAAAAGTTATACAAAGTGGACCCACCCACCCCTGGATGTGGGGGTACAAAATGTATCCACCAGTTTTCCAAAAATTGTCGACCCCCCTCCGAAAAAAAAAATCACTCCCCCGCAAAAAAGAAATGTATTTTCTCGGCATATATTCCTATGCACAATAGAGTCCAGATTTATTTTTTAAGGCAGGAGTAAGAATAAGGCAGCCATAGGCCGCCGACATTCTAGTGATCTAAATTTGACATTCATAAATTACCCGCTCATTACTCAATTGGGATTATACACCACAATAATTTCCCCTGACTGTGAGACTAATTTACTCTATGAGATCTCTTTTACCAGTGGCAAAATATAGTAGTAGGTTTTTACCCTTTTAAACTGGTACAAAACTGACACCTTTATTCAAGGCATCATGTTTGCAATAACCACAACACAAGTAGTCAAAAAAGCAAACAAAAAGAAGCAACTCTGATAATGATAATAATATGCACTGTCTTTGAAGTTGATTGGTCCACACCCGAGACGGCTTTCTTCTGGTGTCATCTGGTCCAACACCAATGGGGACTAGGCTCTAAAGAAAGCCGTCTCGGGTGTGGACCAATCAACTTCAAGGACAGTGCATATTATTATCATTATCAGAGTTGCTTCTTTGTTTGCTTTTTTGACTACTTGTGTTGTGGTTATTGCAAACATGATGCCTTGAATAAAGGTGTCAGTTTTGTACCAGTTTAAAAGGGTAAAAACCTACTACTGTGAGACTAATGTTCACTTGCAGGCTGGTGCTGAGTCACCTTGTGCCGCAGAGGAACACAGCTGCCTTTAGGGGGGTCCACTAAGCTATAACTGCGCTCTGGGATTCAGTGTTATGTTATGGGCACAATATAAATACTGCACATCTCGTGAATAAGAGCTTCGTATCTTATCGGATTCTTACAGTCTAAAAACATATTCTGATTCTGATAAATGCAAATATTATTCATTAGGTCTGTACATCTTCTAGGATTATTACATTGAGGTAACAATTGATACACAGATGATGAATGAAAATACCTGCAGTAATTCAACAGGATAAATGGTATACAGGGTGCTTTAAAAATGTTAACACTTATATGGGACTATCGTTTTTAATGGAAAAAGAACGGATAATACACTGTAACATGATAACAAATGTATTTTAATAGCTTCAAAAAGTCAGTCTCCACTTGTTCACCATCATTGTCAACACATGCCTGGATTCTTCTCCAGGTGGTCTCCAGAGCCCGGAGGCACATTTCTCGTGGTATTGTTGCAAATTCCCAGAAGTGTTAACATTTTTTGGAAGCACCCTGTATTGTGGTAGTTGGTAGCAGTCCTATAGATAACGTATGTTGTTGCAAAACCAGCACCCGATACAGACACACAGTCTGGCGACACTGTAGATTAGAGCTGCCGTCTTCCATCCAGGATAAGCACGTGTGAACTGCGGCCCTGCCGCTCTTGCCGATGTGTCTCCGTGTGTCCCTCAGCGTACAGCCTTGCCAAAGAGCAGAGGCTGAACTTTGGGGATGACATTGCCAGTGCGCTACGGATGGCCAAGAAGCGCAGGTGGAGCAGCTTGGAGGAGAAGAGGATCCAGCAGGAGATTGAGCTGCAGGCCTACCTCAACAGGCTCATCACGGAGCAGAAAGAACGGTAGGCAGGTGTCACCATTGCCTTCTTGTCGAACATATTTCTGTTGATAAAAATAGAGTAAAAGTGTAAAGTCACAGTGATTTCTTGTTCAAATGAGCATTGAGAAGATGCTCATCTCCTGAGCCATTGGTGGAAATTTACATTCCTATAGTGGATGCGAGTCTATCCATAGGACTCCCACTGTTAAATTCTTCACAAAGTGGTACCCATTTAACAACCCTGGAGGGATGATGAGCTGAATCAACCTCTCAAACAGCATTTATGTTCACTCTACCACTTGGCCACCAATCCTATGACCAAATCAACTGGAATGCACCAGATCTTGACAGAACTTAGACGCTAAGCAGGTTTGAGACTGGATAGTGCTAGGATGGGTGACTGTCATGAACAGATCTGTAGGGTTATTTGTTGGGCAGCAAACGGCAGTGCAAAAACATCAATCGGGTTTTCTCTACTTTCTGTGTTCCCACATCTATGCTCCCCACCTCCAGCTCGCAATGACCAGTGTGGTGAAATATGGTAAAATAACTCCCACAACCACAGAGCTTGAGGTAGCCCTCATCCAGCAATGGATTGATCAAAATAAGACTGCAGATGCATATCAGGTACTGTAGTGATCGCAGTGTAATTGGGATCATTTTTGTATATTACATTTGATCATAGTGAGATGTATCTGGTTTGTTTAGCTACATGTTATTTTCCCCATATATATATTTTTTAACAAAGTGTACCTCTTATGCCATCAGAATACTTATCATAGGAGAATATATTTCAGTTTATGCTCTCTTTTAAGAACTGGACCGTGTATGCTGGCAGTGAATGAGGCCACACAGAGGGTATTTATGTTACGATGTGTTATCAGCACTGAAAATGACATAGTTGTAGAGGTCAACGGTTTTGGTTTAATCTTGAATGTCATTTTAGTAATCTTGGGCACCGCATCACTGAATTGATTGTGGTTGAGTGTTTGTCTTACAATATCTTAATTGAATGTTCTAAGAGAATCAAATTTGTTCCACATTAGAATCTGCTGTGAGACATTTACGTCTTGAACTCTGTGAGTGCTGGTACCCAGCCACGTTATATTTTGGACATTTAGTGCACCTGTCCTATTGATAGACTAACCACTGTCATATGAATCTTTAATTACCACTACTGGATCTGGGCTGTAATCAGCAGATGAGCACCACCAAATGCTCATTTAAACACAAAATCAAGTTTGTGGTACTGTTGTATAAATTTATGTTATGTTGTGCCAATATTTAAGCACAGTACGAAACATGAGTGTAATGAATAGGGATCTAACAGTGTTGTATTAATATAGATTCTTCTAGCTTGCGATACATGCATCAGATTTCCTGTGTAATAATCAATGAGTATGTATTGTATGTAATGGGTTTGTGCGATCCCTGGGGTGGCTAGAGACCACCACATTCGCTAAAATGAAAAAAATACATAATGGAACCTTTTTGCCAGTATCAAAGTATGACAAAAAAAATAGGTTTTACCCTTTCTAGCAATAAAAACACGTCTTAAGATGTTCAAATACTAAATAGAGACCTTTTGCAAGGAATCAAGTTTGCATTAACCACACGTACTTGTGGTGAACATGCAAACAAACATGCTCTGACAATAGATGATGCAATTTCTTTGAAACTGATTGGCCTACACCAGAGACAGCCTTCTTTAGGGCCTAGTCTCACCAGTGTCAGATTACTTGCAAAGGGTTTCAATTTTGTGTTTGAACATCTTAACACCTATTTTTATTGCCAGAAAGGGTAAAACCTATTCTTATTTTTTCATAATATATACATACATAACCTTGAATTGAATCATGATCCTGAATCTAAGCATATCTGTCTAATCAATGCATGACAGTTAAGTTCCTTCCATTGAAATAGTAATGGAGCCACGGAAAGCCAGTGAGTGGAATTTTTGAAAAATAAATCTTCCCACAATGCATTGTGCCAGCAACACGAAAAATGTTACTCTCATACGAATGAGTTAATCAGCAACACTTTCGGTTATTTAAGTTTTTCACTGGTATTGACAGACTGAGTGAATAAAAAAACGGTTTTATACTCTGCCCCGCAGGGAAATAGAGGCATATAAAGAGAAGATAAAGAATGAAAAAGAGGAGCAATTGACATCTGACGATATTGAAAACATCGAAGGCAAGCATGTAAGTGGGATGTGAACTCTGCATCCATTCACTGCGTGGACATTTGGTGCGCTATTTCATATTCTACTTGTATGTCTGACTTTTGCACTGTCATAGACAGTTTCTAGTGGATAGATAATTATTTTATGTTGTGAATATGTATTTGCATGTATTATATTATTATGACTGCTCTCATAACTTTGTGAACCATAGCACCGACTGAATTCAAAGTAGTTGTGATTATAAAGCTGTGCATGTGTAATGCGAGCGTAAATGGGGTTGTTTCTGGGCTCTGGTCCAATCGCACGGCCCGGGGTATTGGGGGGCGGAGCCTGGTCTGCGGGGCGTGTGGGAGGGGCCACCGTTCACCTCGGCTCCAATGGAGGTGAGGTGAATGGGGGCGGAGCCAGCGGGGTAGTATGGGAAAGCCGGATCTGACGATCCGGAAGGGGAGGAGTCAGGGTCATGTGGGAGGAATGTATAGAAGGGGGAGCCCGGAAGAGATCGGGGCAGTCGGGGAAGTTAAGAGGCTGAGCCACGTTGGGTGGTGAGGAAAGATCCGCGCCATCGGCCACGTGGTCGAAGGACCTCAGCACGCCGTCGGCCAGCGGTGTGCGGAGTGCGGGAATAGAGGAGCTAACGGAGGAGCGTGCGGGGCACGAGAGAGAGAGAGAGAGCGGGCGTAGCACGCGAGAAGAGAGAGCGGGCGTAGCACGCGAGAGAGAGAGAGACGCGGGGCGTAGCACGCGAGAGGAGAAAAGGGAGCGTGCACTGGGCGCGCGCGAGACGACACTGGTCTGAGAGGAGGCCAGTGGGGGGTGCGGAGAAGAACCTAAATTAAAGACAAGAGGAGACCAGCAGTGCCTGACGGAGTCTTTTATTACACATGCATACTGCTCTTCAAGATTAATTTTTACCATTCCAATCATTTCAATGGACTTTAATGTGGTTTACAAATTCCTTGCATCAGCTTTTGCACTCATGTTGATTGGTTATAAAACTATCGACCATTTACATCCAATGCCTCCATCTGACATGTCAACTCTGTTCCCAAATTTGTTTTTTTCTAATCAGTTTGGTGATAATGTGTTGGTTGTGACTGATGCGAACATATGGATTTTTTTTCACATTATTTTAATTAGTCTTCATGTAAGCTTGCAACTTTAAAAAGAGCACACAATAAAGACAACGACCAGCAATTTTGTTAAATGTGATTTTTTTATTGCATTTGCTGAGCAAAGGTCCAACATATCAAGCATCCAACAACAAACACATGCATGTCAAGTCTCACAGGTTGCTCTTGCGACTCATGGTATCCATCTCCACCCCCCCATTATCTAGAAGTAGCCTTGCCCTCATCTGCTTGACAATTGAATGTTTCTTTTCCTCCAATTCTCAGTTTCTTAGGGTTTTCCCAAGGTTTTTCTGTCAGGGTTTCACTGACTTGAACCTTTGGGGTTGACGTGTGTTGAACATTTTTTTGTGTGAGATGGTTCTAAGTGTTATCGTTTTCTTGCATGCAGCGTGCCAAGTGAGCGCGAGTGTGTGGCTATATCTCCATCGTACCCAAGAATAATTTAACAATCACACAGGCGAGGGCACGTCTACTTTTGGACAGTGGGGTTTTACCATATATAAAAGTGCAACAGTTACACGTTTACACATTTGTTGAATAGAGCAAGGTTATTCTTTGTTTTTTTTTCGGTAAAGTCACGTATAAAAATAAAATAATAAATTAAATAATAGCATACGACGTTTCGATTGCAACACAAGCAATCATCATCAGGTATAATGAAATAGCGACATAGAATATAACCAGAAAACTATAGACAGACATATAAGCAGACAGATATCACCAAGATACATAGAGAGAGCAACCCAGGTACAGAGAGAGGTGATCGTCTCTGTGGGGTGGCCTTAAATAGACAGTAGGGAAAACATTTACATGTCAATGA
>NW_024704913.1:74909-108437 GCF_018977255.1 Callorhinchus milii
CTGTTCAGGAACCTAAGTCCAAGAACGGTTATACCACTCTTAACTTTGACTGCTGGGTACAGACCGGGAGAAATAGGGAAGTGGACCTATTTGCCGCCCGTGGCACTGATGCGTTAATTCGGTGTACGCTCTAAACTCAGTAACACTAGGACGAGGTTCATCAGGAACTTCCTATCGCATGAGGTTGGCGGTACGTCCAATTAACTGGCCCTTAATTTCCTCATAGGTAGTGACCTACAAACTATGTCTTAGAACATCTGGCCGTGTTGTGACTCATTACTATCTTCCCAAATCGATTTCAGCTCTTGTAACAGATTACTCGAAGGAGAAAGGCCTGAGAACTCGTTAGCCATGCCATGATACTAGTCTGTTCACTAGGTAGTTAATTCTAGTGATAGTCATCAAGCTAGCATTACCTTTTTATAAAAAACACGGTTCTTCCATCTGATTATACAAATTCTCATCATCATTTCTTTAGCGGGGGCGAACCTCAGCCTGACGATCATAATCTTTATCCTTACCAGGGTAATCCCTTATATACTGACTCTCAACGTAGTTAGTTAACTATGCCCACTTAAACGATTCCGCCTGAGGGAAGTCAAGGTTGAGTGCGAAATGTGATACGCGTGTTTATATCCGATATGTCTCAAAATAGTTTCTCGGTGGCGACTCCGTGACTGTCTCACTGATAGACCTTCCTCTTCCCGCCCAGGCCCTGATATTGAAAGTTGCCCACGGGGGGAGTTTTTTGTATTCTACCTCGGAAAGTAAGGACAGAAGGGCGGGAAGAGGGAGCCGCTGCGGGTGGGACGAGCGGAAGTCCGTTAAATGCACTATGAACACTCCAACTCAGCGTGTGGACCTCAATGTCGTGTGTATCTAATAGTGATCGTTACACTCAAAGCAACACGCTTACTACTAGTGGCAGCATACTCCAAAAAGGTTGAGACGAAGTCGGTGAGATCACGCGGGATGATAGGGTTGGCTTATAGTTTTGCCACACATTAAGCCATTAATCGGTCACACAACGCTTTAATGTACGTACATACAAGTTTGAGCTCATTACGTTGGTGCGACTTAGATGGTAGGAAGGGCCCACCACTTATACATCTAGTAAAATTCTTGGGTGCCTAAGGAAGGCCACTGCCAGTTGTCACTTTATACTTGATTCGGGCATTGAGCTATGAGCCGAAACATTATGCCCATTATATATCTTGGCGGATTATGTTTACACTCTGAGGAGATACCGCTATCGTTGAAATAAAATTGAATACTTTAAGCGGCACGTGTGATACCCCTGGTTCTTCATAAATTCCCCTGAGATCAACTTGATACCCCCTCGCTTTTATACGTTACAGCGTCAAACGTGATCGGTTGCAGCGCTCGTGCCAGAGCGTTCAGAGGAGATTAGCCCCTCACTACGATAGTCATCCATGCTACTATCCGTCCGGAAACTGGGTTACCTGGGCAGCCAACACTCGGAGAGCCTGGTTGAAACGTTAATCTGGCGGGGTGAGCAACCCCTCAAAATGATAACATAGCCACTAGAAAACGTCAAGCTTTCTAGCCGCGAATGGTCTACGATGGGAGTACTTCCGTACTCCCTTGCGAAAAGTCGCTCAACCATAAAAATGAAAGTCGAATAGGAACAATCTAGCGGCGTAAGTAAGCAGGGAGCGGGGTCAACCACTTGAGGCGTTTCGCATGACGACTCTCCCTTATAGTGGCAACAATGCCCTAAAGTGTGTCTGTGTTTTAACTGGCAATACAGGATACCCTCACTCGGACACGGTCGATAATCAGATAGTGGATGTAGCCTGTATAAAGCGGTTAAGCGTCTACAGGTGCAGAAAAATCGAATGGCATCGGTTAGGTACACGACAATGGGACCGCAGGCACCACACGCATCCGGGAATCCCAAGGGAGTGATAAGAGCCTCGAACCTCGCAGTCCTAATGCTAAGGCGCCTAAAACGAACTGCGTAAGAAACTATTCTGGGTCCTTGTGCCGCTGCAACGCGCCCCCACACTTTGCGCGCAGCCAGAACTCACGTGATGGGTCCAGCAATTTCACGGACTATCATAAGCCCGTCGTTGAGACAGAACCCCTGGGGTGAAGCCAAGATCTTATTATTAGGTGTTAACACGCTTCATTCAAGAACGCAATACGCAGGAAGGAGTAACAGCTGGGATTAACCAAATGCTCTGGTAACTCGATACTTTGCCACTCGCGAGTATGTGTAACGAACTTTGGTCACGAAGTGTCAGACAGGATTTACTCAGTCGTGGGGCAACTCGTGTATTGACATACTTTCCAGGGTAAGATCTTCTGCTTTACACTAGTGAGTCGAGTGGATACACCCTAAGAACATCTTGACCGCAAGAGCCCTACCTAACCCCATCGCTTAGGCCATGTTAGGCGGGGACGCGTTATTAATCAAGGTATTATCATTTGCCGCTAATAAGGTTAGATTATTGGACGGGTTGCACCGAATTTCTCCAGTCCTAACCCCGCCGCCGTGAGGAGTTGTAGGCTCTGAATACTGAGTTGGACCCCTGAGACGGTCGTAGTTATGGAAAGTTCCGTGTACTAGATGTGTTCAGAGTATCTTGCTGATAACGTGCGTGCGTGCGAAGTTGCTGAATGTACTATAATATGCTGCGTTTGCAGTCTGAAAGTGAGCTATCAAGTGAAAGTGGAAACTCCCTCCCTGGAATTCGCCGAACTTGGTAGATTAGAACATGCTGGACTACGTCCTCTCCTAAGACACCTTTTGCGGCGGGTGGCGGGCACTCGCTCGAGAGAGCCGCGTGCCCCCTTTACCTGGCTTGATATATAATTAAAGGTATCATTTATTGTAATCGTATAGAGTTGAACGTGAGAGAGTTACCGACGGGACATTTTGTGTTTCTAATCTCGTAGGGGTTTTAACTGCATAGATAGCGATTTCCACCCAGTCGTTCCATTTCTACAGCTCGGCGTCCCTTCGATAAGCCAGTGTATGGGTTCGTAGCCGAACTTAGGGGTACCACGCTGTTCCTCGCATGCGAAAGATGAGTCAAACTCCATGCGTTGAAGCGCAGCATATTGTCAGAATATTGCCCTTCATTCATTGTTCGTTCCGCTGGCACGGGGCAACTTGACCAAGTTTATTTTTTCTCCGCCGGCGTCAGCCGTCAAGAACATGAACAGACCAACTGGTTGAAGTCTATGAAGAAGGGCTGCGAGCTTTAGACTCGAGTCCGTTATGAAGGTGTTGGCATTAAACATGTTGTGCATCATTGCCTCGCGGCCCTGCTCGATAACCAAAACATTGTGATGTTACCCGAACGGTCATGATAGCCGGGTGGGACTGTCGTTAGACAGCATCCCCGGATCGCCTTTGCTCCGGGCGATCGGTCGGTCGACCCCGCTGTGAACCATCAAAGGGGTTCCTGGCAAAGGTATGGGGCCTGAGGGATTTAAGCGTACTTCTGATCGTGAAATCGAATTATCAATGGACGGTTTTGCAATTGTCGAACTAAGGCCTGATATCGCTTTGCGTGCGAGCCCAGCAGACACTCCCATGGTACCCGTCTTATCGGCTCAGAGGACACCGTCGCGCGCGGCTATGTTGCCATCGCTCGGCAAAGCCTCGGGAAGGCATTCATTTTAAATGAATCTCGGGGTATAAACCTGGCGATGCCCTATTTCATGGTGTCAAGTACCAACGTGTTATGTCCATGAATTGGAAGGGGTCCTTCTGCCCCACCCGTGTCTATTGGTCGCTAAAATTATCTGTCGGAATGAACCAGTTTTATACGATGTGGTCCCTAAAAACATTTGAGCTGCATAAAACCAAGGTGGGAAATACACGCGGATAGAGGACTATGAGGTTGGGTGGAGCCACGGACGTTCGGCGTCACCCGTTAGTAGGGCTAAAGACGGTGATCGGACCAGGTGGACAAAAGGGACCTGGTAGATTATTTCCTGTTTACGCATTACCGTTGCCTTACTGATATCAGCAAACGGTCAGAAGTAGTCCCTGTCTGAAGATCGGGAATTGGTTATAACGCCATGAGGGCGTACTAACCTGCGCTTAGCGTAGTGATGAGACTAGAACCGTCACTAGGCTCACGACAAACGTTATAGTATACTAAGGCACAGAGTTCAGCAACGTGGTGGGGAATTACGGCGCACTTCCGGTCGTATGTCCTGTGTATAGCTCCTATCCACGCACGGTATGACCTGGCCGATTCAAGGAGCATGAAGTCCTGGTTAAGCTTCCCTTGCTTAGGGGTCGACAAAAATCGCCTTGGCCTACTTAGACGCGAGCGAATCCATAAGTTTTGGACAATAATCGCGATCGAAATAATAGGTGCTCATCGAAGGAATTGCGTGCAGGACAAGAAAATATCACTGCGCAATACCAATCTTGATGCACAGTGTGGTAGTAACTTTGGGCAGACGCAATAGGAATCGGAAACCAATGAGATATGCACCGATTTCCCAGCTCTGCCCTAAAGTAAATAACTCTCGGCAGATATCAAGGGCTGATGGATCGGCTGCGAATTTATTCCAGACAGCGCCCGAACCCCGTGTACGATGAGGGATATCCACATTGCGGCTCTATAAAATACACACCCTAACCTGATTTATGTAGTGTTGATACCTCTCAAAACTACTCCCTTGTTCCTCATAACTGTTCTTGTACCCAAACGAACCTCTAAAAGCATGTCCTTCTCAAGAACTGACTCCTTGACCCTTGATAAGTGCCTCTCAAATGCTGTGTTGCACGCACGGCGTCTAGTATTATGCTGGGGGGCATTAACGGGGTTCCGGGTGTTACGGTTTATTAGTCCCCGTCTCACCCTGGTATCCAGATTTGATACAGGACTTAAGGGTAAAACCTGTGTAGTCTTTGACGGCTCTAAATACGTGCGGCTTGACGCCTTGGGCAGTCTGAGCCTCTGGTAGCCGGCTACGTAATCTCCTTCTAACTACTGCCCGAACTATCCAGTAATAGGCACAACAAGAGTGAGACACCATCGACCAATCAGTCCTTTAACGAGGAATTTATTCACTAACGTACGTGCTGATTCAAGTGCTCGACACTTCAAATGGGACGTACCTCTGTGAAAATGTGTAAGCGAGTAAGGTCAATGTGCTTAGCGGTAAACCCAGGTTCAGCTCGTCTGAACCGAAGATCGACCTGGTATGAAAACAGGCTAGCCGCCTGTTGGTCAATGGAGCGACTTGCCAGTGTGACGATCTTTGGGAAGCGTGAGGCCCCTCAGTGGGCGGTCTTAATCGTGGCAAGCTCGGCAAAGTGACGGTAGCCGGCACAAGTTCGCCAGACACGTCCTTAGAGCATGGATCGATTGACTTGGGGCCCGCCCCGCTAGCGTGCGTGACTCGTTTACTCACTAGGGAGTCCCCCCCATAAACGTTTTTTACGGAAATCATACCGCAATTAGTGCTGGTTGCGCCCCACTTACGCGGCATGTAAATCCTCTCTGTTCAAAGGTAACATGAAAGAGATAACTCGATGGCTCGAGTTTACGTCGTTTGGCACCGTCGTTCCGTCTAAACGTGCAAAATTCGCGTATGGGGTTGAGGGCCTCATGGGGGCTATCCATACTTCCTGACCCTCACAAGTTAAGGTGTTGGTCGGGGGCCTTAGCCTACACGCTAACGATGACTTTATGCCAGCCCTTTCAACCCACACTTGCTTCTTTTAACAGCAAGATCAAAAATGCTTCGGTGTGATTCAGGCCCATCCGACAATAGAGACCGCAACTCCCGACGTCGCTATTTTAAATACTCATCGCTGATAGTCAGATATTCGATTGCCGGATAAGGAAAAGGGTGTTGTCTTGCTGAGTTGGGATATGAGTAGCCCGGTCAGGATAGTACACCTAGAGTGGTTGCCCTATGACTCGATAAAGAGGAGTTGGGACCTCTAGAAGTCGACGAACACATCCTACCTTGTCAGGCCGCCTGTTCTGACACCGCAGCAATAGCGCACACAATGTCTTAAAGTGACGATATCTCTTGCTACCAGTATGTACTAAGATGTCCTAAGGATCGAGCCCCTAGGTATGAGATTAGGTAGAATTCCCTTCGTCGTAAGTAATCGAAAAATAGGTATCCGCTAGGTTGGGATCAGTTGCCACAACCCCAAGTATCGTCTTAGCATGGTAGACCATACCACGGTTACGTCGAGTAGATTCGAAAAAGGGAACGTGCTCCTGTTACGCCACGAACTAAGGTATGGTCTTAAAGGTGATGACGCCTTCTACAGATTGAAACGTTAACTTCAATGCACTAATCGTACCCTTAAAAGTATCGTTAAATTCAGTCGGGCTTGCTCAACGGCTGTCTTAGATAAAAAAGCGGATACGTGTATCCGGATGTATGCAGATCATATGAGGGGGAAATACAAAACCGGCTCATTATACCTAATACAGAATAAAACCCTAGCACTGCGCTCATGGGTGCCGGGTATTGCAATAACATTGCAGCGAACGCACAGAGGCACGTTGCATTACTTGACTAATCGTCCGATTATGGTAGCTGATTGAGGATATTCAGGAGTTAAATTGAAAAAGTCGAGGCGTAACACACGGGACCAAGACCCCATTCCATTGCTGAGGTGTGCGGCAAGCCCTCATTTAACTTGTTGACGCCTGATTCCTCAGGTAGTCAAGTGCGCGGCACAGGATTTAACCTTTGAGCTCCAGATGATCACCGGGAATCACATCATAAGCGGCAAGGAGTACCGCGTGATATCCTCCGTTAATAGTAATTACAGTCCCTACCGCCTCGAATTTATGGTAAGTGTCGGTTTATAGTCGCTACTACTTCACATAATTCCTGCTTGTAGCCCATCGCTGAACCGGCCAGACCGTCTAGTTGTTGGCCCGTTAGCTTGGAATACGAGATTCCCCTTACACGATATCCCGTAAATAATTTGCGCGGGATGCTTGTGTGTCTGCGGTTTTTCTTTCAGTGGTAAACAGCGATGGAAGATGGCAATCATCCAGATAGAGAGCAGACACCCTAGAGTCTGACCGCTGCATGATCCTCGGGCCGAAACCTACGTAACAGACCGTCACGATCAAGAAGGCAGGTCCGGTACCTCTTTTGCCAATCCGCTGAAGTTGGCCCTTTGCTTCCGATCCCATGGCCATTACGAGGGACCAGTCATCAAGATGACATACGGATCTCTCCCTTGGTCTGTCCGAGTAAGGATCGCCATCTGAACACTGGTTCGGGCTAGTCCTACGGGAGAAATTAGTCTCGTTGTACTGTTACCTCCAACCGGCCGAGAGTAGAAGTACAGGCCTTTCCGGGTTAGGTGAGACATTATGCCCATTCATTCCTAGTAATATTGCGAGATCAAACTGAGTTTATGTAAGAAAGAGCCAACGACGGGGTCAAAAGTGCGGAGCGGATATGACTCCAGGTGCGCCGTCAGAGATGCCGGTTTGTATCCGCGTAGAAAATGGCTCGTTTGCGGAATGCCGCTTGTTTTGAACCTTAACGGTTGCGATTCCGTAATATACGCTGAGGGTATAGGGATGGGCGAAGCTTACTTACACGAGAGAGCTCTCCGGCCGAATGACATAGAGTAAACGACTAAATGCCTCTTTTTAAGCACGTCTCCTTGACGGGTCGTGGCTTGGACAAAACAGGTACTCTGTTAAAGGCACCTAGTACGCAGTTGGTTTGAGAAAAACAGGACGTGAATAATCCAAGCCCGGAACGCGCTGAAGTGCTCCTCCTTCTAGGGCTGTGTGGGGAGAGCCCAAAACGCCATCTCTCTTATAGACGCGTTACCAGATGTAGCTTCTAATCTCCGGTGATTTGCCGAGCACACCAAGGATCTCTACCGGAGAATCCAGCCCTAAAACCTTTGCGTCATGCACGTTCAAACAGCGACCTCTATGTCTGTATTGTAGACTTGAGTGAAAGGACCCAGCTCTCTTGGACATTAATACGTATTATACGCGCTATGGATAGGCGTGAGCAAAAATTGGAGTGAACGTTCGACCCGGGCATCTCTACGACGGGCCTTTTGTTGGATTTGCGACGGTTGACGCGCCCCGGCACCAGCGGGTCAACCGCCACTCTTAAGACGGGAATTTGTCTTATAATCTACGCTGATCCCTAGATATGAATTAGGGCGGAGACTCCGCGCTAAAAAGCATTAAAGATGTTATACTACCCTCCGATCGTTGGCTAAATCTGCTTTTTCCCAATCTTAGAGTCTGTCTAGGATTGTAGCCAAGAGTAATAACGTACAAGACTGGCTTCCTCAGTAAAATGCGATTCTCCGCGATTCGATGTAGCCCCTTTCTGAGGGTCCAATCGCCGAGCGAGGTCAGAATGATCTGGTCTACTGAGAGATCTAGCGCGTGCTCGGTCGGTGTATGCGGAGCGTACGTTCCATGCACCGACGGCCTTGGAAAAGAACGAATCACAGCGTCATTCTCCGAGACTCCTAACGTGCAACGACCTACAACTCTGGAGGTTCCGTGCAAAGATGGATCGGTCATCAACGGTGTGGGCCGTTACTCCTGCTTGAATTACTTCCGTACTATCATGTCAAGCGCCCACGGGTAGTAGAGACGTAAAGACCGCCCAAGCACATAAGGACAGATGAATGGCAAGACAGTAGCCCTAAACCAGGGCGCTTTTCTAATATCAAAGCAGCGTATAAGGTGATCCCCAGCTCGGAAGTGAGTGAATAGAGTGGCCTCAGGAACGCGTTCGACACTCGACTGGTCTAGTAGAGCTATTCTTAGGCCAGCCTGATGAGGACATGAAATTCAAATTAATGATAACGACACCAGCGACCCCGGAGCGGCCTCAGGCCTTACTGGTAGATTCCACTCCAGAATCCAGCGTATTATGAGATCTGGTGACTTCCCTCCTAATCGCCAAGTAGGCATATTACCCGCAAGACGCTTGGAACGGCCGGCGGACGTACAAGTGAATGGCCGCTACTTGTACGGACGCAGGTGCTCTCAAATCGGCTAAATTAACTAGAGGCAACCTGTCGCCTACCGTTGCTAGTCCCGCGAGGTCATGCGCTTGTACAGCTCATAAGAGTTAGTGTGCAACAACGAGACGATACTGAGATCGCTTTCGTGGTCAAACGGTACGAATAATACATTTTGCTCCTTCAAACCGATCTGACTAACTGTTTCCCAGAAGTTCGCCTAATCGGACGAAAGTCGCCGTACGCGCAAAAACCTAAACTGAAAAGTTACCGACTGATAAAAAGTATGTCACTAAAGCAGAATGTAGAATGGTCGTGTCTGGCAAACTCTCTTGCGAAAATACAGGAGCGACTATGTTACTGCTCCAGGGTCGAAATCGGCAAGAGCATGGCTTTCCTAGGGTACGTCTAGGCCCACATTGTACGGATCTGCGCGCTATTTCTAGAGAAGCCTTCCTGTATGGATTCAAACCTTAAACGGCCGTCATTCATTGCCCAGGTAGGTGCTTTATCAGTTTTAGCTAGTAAAAGACTGACCTTTGAGCAACGATGAATAGGTAGTTAGCACTGTTACTGCGCTCCCGGGTCTTATCGGAACCGGCAAAGTCAATTACAACCACCATTTTACCATTAAGCGGAAGACTCCTTAAAAAGTATTTCTCGATTACCATCGGCGCTTATCTAGTATTGCGTCTACAACCTGGCTCAGCGTTTTTTAGATATCTCTTTAGCATAGTTTGCGAGCGTAGATTGAAATCGGAGTGACCAACAAACGATAAGAGATTGCATCAAATCTTCACCTTGACGTATGCGATGCAGGCGCCCGCGTAATGACATGTTGTTCGAAGGTATGAGCATAAAGTTGCGCAGCCTGCCTCGGTCAATTTATCTCCGATGACGCCACGATATCATATCGCTAACCAACTAATATAGGGGTTGCAGGCCCTCAGGTTCTGAATATCTGAGCATTGCTACTATTCCGACCGGGGGGGGTGGTACTGGCCAATATATCCGCTCGCTGCTTTCTTCCCGTAGTCTTTTGCGCATCCTGGGGAATTATAGAACCTGCTAAGCGTTCCCGGAATCTAGTCAGGTTAAACCATGCCGGCGCAAGCGGAAGACGACTCTAATTAGTGCGACAGAGCTGATCCTTTGATAACGCGAAGACTCCACGGAGCGTGTGATGACATGCAATGATGCACTGGACTATAGATTGATTCACATGTGAGGCCTGTTGTTTGGCGTTGCGCCGGGCAACCCGGTTAATCCTGCCTAAGGAATCGTACACGTACTCCGTTGGTAGCCCCAATGGGGGGCTGATTGCTGCGGCCACGCCGGGTGTGATCAGGATGGAGTTCTGAAAACAAAGTCGGCCCTGATTCACAACGTTTCTAATAATCCGAGAAACCTCGCACGTCACGGACCGCAATCAAATCATAGCACCTTTTGGCAAGTTTCATCTGCGCTAGTCTCTCGCCCTTAACATTCGGCTTACTAGCGAGAGCCTTTGGTTGAGGATACATAGTTTTGCCACGGTGATCGATCCCATTCCTCCTTTTAGGCAGCTGGGTATGAGGTCCATCAAGATGTCCGGAATTCCACGGCGTGACTCCGCGTGCTGCTCGCAGTGGTTCTTGAAAAGGTGTAATGCGCTGCGCCCGCTGCCCAGAGGCGGACAACAGGATACCACAGATACGCACTTACTATAGAAAGGTGGGACTGAGTTGGACCCATAAAGAGATCGGAGGCTCGGACCCTCCTGGACGATCTGAAGTGGATAACGTCCAAAGACAGCTCAATCGCCTTGCGCCAGGCATCTGATAGACAAGGCGAGCTTCCTATGGAAGCATGTTCTAAGCCACGGCAGTGCTCTGCAACTCGATGTATTGGATAGCCTACTAGTTAATCCGAAGCTGAACCTAGGCTGTAGAACGCTGTATTCTGGACAGGCATAAGTTTTCCATTCGAGGGTCGCATCACGCGCCTACAAAACCAGAGGTGCAAAACCAGTCCGGTCAGCTTCTACAGTGGGTGTAACTTTGTTTATGATTCAAAAAGGTTAGTGATCTAAGTAGCGATCGCTGACTTCCCGATGTGGCACAGAGGTCCGGAGGTACAAAAGGAATACAACAATTTCAATTGCCCGGTTTTCAACGTCAATCTAGCAGCTCCTGTTTTAGAAGTCGCGACTTCGCAGATCCTACGACAAGGGAGAAAGGACAGGTGGGCGGTGTACCGGGTTCCGACGGTGCATCGAGGCAGAGGTGCCATCGAACACCTCAGAACGTATGTTTTGTTCTCATCGAACGAATAGCACTCAAGACGCATACGTTCCCAGTCCAGCCTTGGGCGCATCATTTCCGGGCAGATAGGATCGACCAGCGGTCGTGGTAGGCATATCAACCACATGTGATCAAACATTTAGGAGAGGTACGTTCAACGACGGTGGCGTAGACGGTACCGCAAGAACGATTAAAACAGACAAAAATAATGTTCGGGTAGCTCTAGACTCTCGAGCGTAAAGATCGCCCGGGCGGGTACGCGCTAGGCGCATACGGAAGTTAAGTGCAAATCGATGCCGATATACTTTTGGTTGACACTCTCAATGTCACCCGTCTGAGGACGAGTTTCTGTACCAATAAGTGCCCTCCGTCCCTATGGACGGGAGAGTTTTTGTGGGTCCCTTAGACGGTAGGACATTGAAAGAAGGATGTGAGTAACATAGGTATCACACCACGATTAAATGATCGTGACGAATCAATCGTACTTGAATGAACATAACAGGTAAGATATCGGTACGGAGTCCGAGACCGGTGGAGGCTAGATGCATCTGCCGACGTTGCGGCATCCTTGGAAAGTAGTCAGCTGCACTCTACTAGCCATTAAGAAACAGGCTGAACAAGCTCTCAATCTAATGTACTCAAACGCGTTGTGTAGCACTCATTTAGCTGACCGGTTAAACTAGACTCGCGCTATGTGCTTACCTCAGCGCACTGCGACTGGCGTGTCGGGTTGTGTAGACATGATCTGGCGGTTCGAAGATCCTGATCCCAAGCGCCTACTGTCGTTCTCGCGACGTCAGCGATAACGAGGCGATCTCACGAATTAGGCAATCTTTTAAGAGTGTACACCGTGAGCCTCAAAGCGAAGAAAGGACACTTACCAAACTGCTTTTCCACGATTCAGAACGGGAAAGCCTCTACTACCAGGTCTACTCTAGCCGGCTAATGCTCAGGTCGGTCTTCTATCGTTCCCCACGCTTAATCCGGAGATTCTCATGTGCTGCCTCCTTGAACTTTCTGATACACCCCCAGTTACTTTGCTCTCGGTCGCTGAGTCTCAGGTTAACTCTAGGATCCGGTCGTTGATGAAGGGCCTGTCTTAATTCCGAGGCACTAGTGGAAAATGAACGCTGTACGATCTCAGCTCGTCGATGAGCGGCAGCGGGCGGCCACTCCCACTGCCGCCACTTCGGTACGATGGTTTAATAAGCAATAGACCCGCTTCTTCCGCTGACGCTCCAACGTTACACAACTAACCCCCATCTCGCCTGGGAACGGAAGGAGACCGTTAGGCGCGGTACTGAATCCTTCATATTAGCAAGTTATTATGGCGAGGCAACCTAACCTATGAAATTATCATTATGCGTACCTTAGACCTTGAGTAACCCTTGCGGGCGGTAGCCAGGTGCAAGCCATTAGCAATTCGGTATTTAGAGAGGGTGCCTCGTTGACGACTGCCTGCGAGAACACGACTACTATTTTACACTCTTTCTACGGAGCCTTCCCCTCATGGAGGTCTATATAATCCAGTAGGGCGGACATTTTCATTATAGAAAGATGACCCTAGAAAATCGCAGCGAAAGAGGGAGAATCACTGGCTGTGACGAATATGATACTACAGTGGGCACGACGTACCCTGGTGGGTAAATTCTGTGTCGTTGTAAGATTCTCGCCTTGGGCCCCAAATTCTTTCAGCATGTCGGAATGTATCGAACGGTGCCCCAGGTTAGATGTGAAAAACGACGAGGCAGCAGAGATCTATGGCGCGCGAATCCTTCTTGATCCAGGCTGGATGAGCCAGAAACGAGCGTACAGCGTCGTTTTACATGAAATCTCAGGCCACTTAATGCGACCAGAATAGTTTTTTCAGAAACTCTGAGATAGGTGTTACCGACTACGATATCTAGATGTGACGGTAAGATTCTTTCGTCGGCATCATCAGCAAACGCCGCTCACACTGTCAGAGGGGTGACCCCTCGACAGAAGATTCAAGGCCGCCGGCCTCTCTCTCGTCTATTCTCAACTGGACATCATGCGTGACATATGGTCTCTAATTAATGAGCTTAATCCGCGATACCGCCCTGCTCTAGATGACACATGATTGGACCGAACAGTGACATACCCTTTACTAGTAAAAATGAACCGGCTTAGATTCTAATGCTAGGTTCTAATTCGTTTAGGTCCCCAAGGCTCCGCTCGAAGGCTGGACTCGGCCACGCGGGACATTCCAGGCTAGTTAGACTATCAGTGTGCTCGCAAGCGGTGGACCCCCGGATCAGGGGTGAGGGATATGCATCCAGACGTGCGTCATCTACCTGGAGCGTAAAATTGGTTGCCTCCGTAGGTTTTAGAATTGACAGTGAGCGGGAGGGACACTGTTTTCAATATACCATGCTCCGGGCGACTACAAATGCTCCGCCAGACACCGCCGGACGACACAGCTTAGGCTATCTTGATCCGCCGGAGTAAGAGCTCTGCAAGGTGTCTTCATCAGATTATTTAAGCCCCGATAAGCTGTTTATTATTGTTAAAATCCTCTGAGTCACGTCCGTCTGTCGAGATCTGCCGAGACCCTCTTATTAGCTCCCCATGAGAATGGGGAAGGAGCCACACACCATTTTTCTCAATTCACGGTCGAACACTGGAACCGCGATAGAGGTCGTATGCCAATCATCCCACAAGGAGGGACCCGGACCGTTAGGAATAACGCTCATGCCTAGGCCCTCCAAGTATAGATATACGGGTAGCCCCTCGGAAGATGCTCCAACCACAGACTCCAAAATGGTTGCTCACGCCTGATGCCGCACGCGGTATGTCAGTGTTATTTGAATCTTTGATCGACCCGCCCGCGCTCTGTGTCAACAAGCCTTAAATTTACGAGCTTTGGCGGAGATAACTGGCTGTTCCCTGATATCCGCTCAGGCAGGTCGTCCTGTCTGCAATGTTATAGATTAGCTCTACTGATGTAGACATCTTGTGCAAAACCCGCTGTCACACGGCGGATCTCAGCACCTCTAGAGAGCGCAAGTTCGAGCAGGCATCATTGTGGATTTGCTGTACTTCCTGAGTGGGGTCTATGGGTCCCCATTAACGTGAGAGCGTTCGTGGAACCGGTCCTGCCTTGCGCAGCTCAGCTACCGTACCGTTGGTTCGCCGAATCAGTGCGCACAAAGTTTGGCGATCAACATGACGCGCTCAGACGGGTAAACATCAAAACCAGATAGGCGTGTGTCGCGTCGGCTAGGCTCGAGTCTTTAGGCGGCTTACTAACTTGTCCGTGCGCGGGAGATCAAATTTCAAGAGCTTAGAGAGTTCTTAAGGCTATCGTACAAGAATGCGGGGGGAAAGCACCATAGCGAGTACCACGAAGACTGGGAGTGCACTTGTATAGCAAAACACGGGCAAATTGAGTAATTCGACTAAGAAACGCCAGTCGGAGAATCCGTGTGGAACCACCGGTCTGAATCGATGTTTGATAACTGCATTGCATTTCGCTAACATCTGTGCCTGCAATTGTGGCCGGTCAATCGGGCTAGTATGGCGAGGCAGTTTCCTAAATCAATATCGATAGTGGCTAGTATTAACTTCCACAGAGTCATATCTGCAGTCCATCAAGATATATGTCGCGCAAGCTTCCTTTGCGGGGCAACTATTCCTTTCACGTTGGATCTTTATACCAAAGACCGGGCCCAAACTTCTAGTTATCGAAGGTTGCCAACTACCAGCAGTTAGTGGTCTACCCTGAAACGGGAAGACTGGAGTGACGTGGCAGCGCGGATTTTCTTTAATCGTCCGGGTGATCAACGGGGAGGATAGGCTAGATCATTCCCTTCCTTCTTGTAAGGATGACAGAAGTAAAACGAAGTCATGTCGCTCGTCACGTTTCCTAAAAGGTAGGAGGAAACCGTATGGGACGGAAATCTATAATGTCATATACCGCCATAACAAAAGCTGGTCCCTGATCCGCCCTGTGTGGAAGAAGACAACTCACGGAAGCGTTTCGGCAGAATCTTACGACCTCAATTGAGAATAGAAATATGTAATACATAGCTAGGTTGGCATCGTTACAGGAGATCCGCCGAGCCAATTTGAAACCAAGAGTGAGAATCGACAAGCCGACTACCAACCCGTCTGTAACATACGCCTACTTCTAGTACTCCTGCGTCACACTGTATGTGATTGGACCAGGACCGATGAACGGGGCGGTGTCCAAAGCATCCCTTTTTCACTGTACCGAGGGTAAGACACTGCGCGTCACAAGATAGGGGCACTGGTCACATTAGCGCCCTAGGCTGGTCGAAGTTTAAGATGAGTGGGGAATCACAGGTAGCAGGAGGGCCCACTTCCGATGACCCTAGATGCCATAGCTAGGAGACGTTTCCTACGGCAGCCACCTACTAATAGTCCTGATGCAGATTCTAGTGGCTTGCTTACTTCCATAACGGTTAAGGCATCACTTAGCCACAATTTATAAAAGTCTTTCATAATTGAGTGTCCGTTTAGTCTCACCAAGGGTTCTTGCCCAGGCAAGTGAATAACCGTCACCTCACTATGTACACTCGTGCAACAGCTCTTCCTCAAAAAATTAAAAGAGGATGATCTGTAAGACCAGATACTTCTAGACCCGATTCTTCTGGCAAGGCAAGGAACATACCACCTGACCCTTAGGGGAGGCGCCTGTAACAAATGGTGACCGCCGCCCTTACGGAAGGTCGTGTGAGCTTTAACGGATGGTGGACTTAGTGCAGGTTGACCACTAGTCTTTATAGTGCCCTTTTACCCCACCCTGTCATTACGATAATCGCAAGTTGCTCCTTATGGCTAGTGAGCCCATGCTGAGTATGCCTAAATGTGCATTGCCGCGGTGTTGTTCACGCATGGCGACATCCGATCTCTAACACACCGCGTTCATCCTGCGAAAGTTAGGAGTGTGGTAACATCTTACAAAGCTCGCTGTACGAACGCAGAAACAAACTTAGCTGCCACGGATGTAGGTAAGGATAAATCAGCCGATGTTAAATTGACCCGAGACCATCGTGGAGATCGTGCTGAATACGAATGGAGATTAGATGGGGGCCTGTATTTAGCCTCGAAACTACCCTGCAGTGTTGTAACTTCGCGCGCCCGCCAGATTAGTTATAACGGGCGCAACATCTGCAGCAGCTTTATTCAATGCGTGGTCGACTTGAATCTTACGAGGAGCTTCTTTCTAGATAGCCGTAAGCACAATCTGCTTCACAAAGGTCTCCGTAAGAAAAGGCACGAGAATGACATCAACATACCTACGGGGATCATGGAAGATGGGTCGTAGTACTCTCTTGTATACTGTGCGCGCACTGAGGACCATTATTTGATTTCAAGGGTAAGATAATCAAAACGCGACTTTAATGCCGTCGGCCTATCGGTCCTTCATGCTCTACACGGTCGGCAAACGATCTTTTTGTGTTACTTTCGATACATGGGTGAGTGAGAGTGAACGAAGTTATGACACTTGCAACCATCTTGCCGATCGCTGATCATAATGGCTTGTTTAGACATACTAAATTAGGGCACTCAGGAACGGTGGTGAATGACGATTCGTTATCCCCTAACTGCAAGTACTCACATACCGCGTGGGGTAGTTGAATTTCGTGTATAAATGGGGAAGTTGGTCCTGTATGGCCCCTCTTGAACAGCGAGTTTTTTTTCAACGCCACAGGCACGATTTGAACGAGTTGCACGGAGGAGGGTGACGGGAAAATAGATGACCGGTGAATGTAGATCTCTCACGTAGTTGTTGTCGAATTTCGTTTCCCTGACTACTCGAGATATCCTGTATATGAGTAGTCATAGAAACTGGTCGGGTCATTCGGACACGACGATCGAAGCATAGATTTGGAACCATATGGGCCTGTAATCTTAGCCTGATCGTTCCCAGACGCTTGCGTTACCGGCGACTAACCTGCCGATTACTAGTTCGGCAGAACGCCCCGTATATTCGTTGATCCGGGCCGGTATTACTTCTCAAGTGGCGTATAGAAAACGATTGCAGAATGATTATCTCAATCATCATGCCCAATGCAGGGGCACTGTAATTTTTCATTAAGGCGCTAAGACGTAACTATTGTGCAAGCGCCAGTATGCATTTTTCACGAGCACTATCTCAGGCATACTTGGTTTTTTGTCCCATACGCTACCAGGTCCAGACGGTAGTGTCCGGCTACAAGAGCTAAAGAATTGCGCTATAGGTATGTTACTTTTTGATGTCCGGCTTATGAATAGATGGAATTACCTGTCCGTTCCCTATAGCCAGGTGCTGTCAATTTATCCGTAATACGCGAGCTGACGATGGTTGCGTGATTTTTCCTGAAAATGCCTCTCTTTCAATGTCATAAAGCCGCTTTAATGGTGTCCAAACAGTTAAACAACTTCTACCCACGCACCACGGGAGAAACTAGAAAGCATGGCTCCCGCGATCTGCCGTACACTTCTGCGTAGTGATCATAGCAGCCACACGCACACCGGCTCGCACGGTCTGTGTAACTATATTGCACACCGCTTGATCCACTAGTAGAGAATAAAAACTACCACATCGCGTTGGCGGCATCCCGCTAGACACCACGAGGACACAGCCACGCTACAGTAGCATCGTTTTCAATAGCATATCCTTACTCCAGATTCCAATCGTTCTCCCCTAGTACTCTATCATTACGCCCACTGTTAGATGACTTCTCACTACAAGCACCCCTTTAATCACCTGCCGTTTATTGCAAACCACTGCACTAAAGCCAAGGGCGGTAAAACCCTGCGTGACGGCTCGACAGAGCGCCTACGGACTTGACCATAGACCCCGCGTTTCCCTACTGTGGCCACAGACGGCCTAGATCAAGGATAGATAAAAGGTGTCCGCCTGTGGCACATGCGATGAGGGAGTAATACATCGCCGCCAGCAATGTAGACTGCAGCAATATATGTACCTCTCTGTTGTGCCGGATGGGGCGAAACTCCGTCTCAACTGGCAGCCAAATACGCCTAGGGACGCCTACTGTGCACCCTGAAGGTTCCTAGAATCAGTGCATGTTCCCATTGAGGGACTGATTACGGTACATAATGTTGTTATGGCCACTTCCTCGAGGAGTAGGATAGTGGTTGCAAATTTTCACCTCTTTTAGTCGGTGCGGTCTATCCTCGCGCCGTGAGGGTGTGGAAACTTCCCGAGTGGATAAATATCATCACTTTATCATCCGGTCCCAGTTCTGGCACGGTGCGTGCACGGCACTAATATACACCGCCATTATCACATAGCACTACCAGCCTGAGGGTACGAGGTGAAATCTGGTCGTCTGTAGGGACGTGTACACAATAAGTGGATCATGATCGTGGCACTCAATGGTTCTTGTGCCTTAGTTGTAGTTGTGGAACGCACCTAAGCGATTGCTTTTCAATAGCGATGGTTTAGTCCACGGTGCAAACTTTCATTATAGCCACCTGCGTTGGCTTGGTATCAGATGGAGAGCAAGAAGTAGGAATCGAACTTGAGGGCGATAGAGAGGAGTGATACTCATTAACGCAAGTCCGGGGCTGCCTCGCCCCCCAGCAACAGTCCTACCAACGGTTGTAGACGGGCAGACGAATATCTCATGGGTCGGAAAGGTCGAAAATTCACAAGGGCTATATTCACATCGAAGTTAAAGGTCTAGACGCTGGTCTCTTTCCTTCCCAAGCGGTCTCCTCCGGAATGAGCGCGTCCCGATGTCATTTTCGCAGACGCCTGGGAATGGTGTATCTGTGCATCGTAATTAAATAGTGCGCATACCTTCTTATTCCCCGATCTGATGTTCGGAATTAGGATCCGATCCTATGATTCACTGAAAATTCTTCCTGCTGAGTTTCCCAGCACGCTCCGGCATGGGGAATGTTGGCGTATGATGATCGGGCCAGAACCTGCCTGCACCGCTAGTTATTCGTAACGAATGGATCGGTCTCACATGCAGGTCGCCAAGATACATAGAGCCGATAACCGGAGAATGATCGCTGATATGCTCATTCAACTTAGCCGTGAGGTGAGATCTTATATCTTTCACTGTAGATAGTTGACCCCGCCTAAAAAATCGATTGTCCTTAAGTTTGTCCGGTTTCATACGTTTCATCTTCAATGCACGTCCGGATTTTTGCATTCTTTCTGCCACACATCCAAGTAGTTACTTCATAAAATCGCTATCTTGGCCGCTTCTGGACTTCGTTGGAGCCTTGGAGATCGCGCGTTATAATAAAATAAATCGGCGATTTTAGCCTCACATAGTCCTACTAGAAATTTAGTGTTAGAATTGTGAAGAACGCGAACAATAGACAACGGCTTGCAGAGGGCAGGGTAAACCGCCTGAGGCCCATGACGTGTTAACGTGTTATCGCCGCTAATTCGAGACAGGATCTCGAGTTGTCGCCATTGACCTCTGAAAGATAAGCCTAAGCCGAAATTGCTATAGCCTTGTGGTGACCGGAGCCAGAATCGGTAGGTATCCGTATGAGAAGGGACCTTCTGTTTCTAGTGCCAATCCCCCATAGTCGGGGCGCAGTGCACAGCTACAGGGGTAAAAGGATACTCCTCCACCAAAGGCACATAAATAGTAAGTGCCCACAGGTTCGTTTGTGCGGGATCTAAGCCAATAATTACGCCAAAAAGGGGGCACACGACACCGGTGCTAATCAGATTTTGTAGTACATCACAAGGGAAGAGCCTGGAATGGTTCGGCTATAATCGAAAGATTGGTAGAGAGCTGCCAAAGCCCATCTAGAAGGTGGCCGTATGCGTCTCGTTAAAATGACCCTGTGTCGGGAGATCTTGATGGGTCACACGTAAAGTATCTCAGTGCTTTGAACGAAACCTTTGTGCGTAGGGTAGAAGGGCATTAAAAGACCGAGCATTAAACTCAAAGGACCCACTGACGATAGCGAGAGTCAGTCTAGGTTGGTTCTGTGCTGACACACCATGTTAAGGTCGCATGGTTAAAACCTACCTCGAAGAGAAAAAGTACTCATCATGCAAAGTACGATCTCCAATGTTGCGCAAGGTAATACTTGTGGATTATGTGCTGACAGGATGAGTTTGTCAGGCAATCTCCCGGCTGCCGCCGTATTAATCCTCGAGTCGGGGTTCCACCACAAGTTTAGGACCCACGTTGGCGGGTGGCTTAATAAGTGGGAAATATCCATCAAAGTCAGTCATGCCGGCATTAGTACTGTCACAAACTACAGACCTGCGTAGTGACAATGCTTTTGAGAATGGCCTCTTCGATGCTACTACAAGAATGTCCTCTTATTGGAGTAACATACTCTGGTTGTGGAGGTTAAGCCCCTGGCTAACCGTGTACGGTGATCCATTGACGTGATGAGGCCAAAATTAAATCCAATAGGAAACACCCAAATATCGGTCACGGGCATGTTCACGATCTCACATCCCTTCAGAGAGTTCAAGTTTCTTTCCGGTTGCGGGTACAGGGCGCACGCGGGGAGTCTTCCTACCTAAGATATCCAGAGATGCCGTGGATTCAGGGGATCCTAGTTGACCTGGCAGCCAGAGTATTTATCTTGGCTTCGGGACGCAGTGTAATTAGAGAGAGACTCATGAGATACATAGAAGAGAGTTGGTCGGGGGCTTTTATGTGGCTGTAAGTTTATGCGCTAACAGATTGCGGTCTGACGTTTATTTCTGTTGCAGCTCGGGCAAGTTCAGTGTTGTGTCCCCATCCGCTCCCAGTACCAAACGATTAGACGCAGCAAACAGGAATATCGCAGGGCTTAGACCAAAGGTCCTATGACCATACGACATAAAATGTAAAAACAAGCGCGAGCCGTATCTCGGTAGAGTAAGTACTGCCGGGAATGATATCAACATCAATAGCTACTTCCGTAAAGCGTCCGTCTGGGCTAAGCGAAAGAGGGGGCTCACTAGTTTACCGTAACGAACCCATTCTCTCGATCCTCTAGCTTCAGACCGCGAAAGGCCACGTTGGGTATGGGTGTGCCACTCATCCACGACAACTATTCACCTCACGTTTTGTTGGACACAGGTGAGCCACAAGGTTTATTGGTATGGCCCGCATATAAGTCGAAGGAAAGCACACTCAGCTCACAGCCTAGACGGCGCAAATCACATAATATAACTCCAGGCCCAACGTCCTCGGCTGAGAGGGGGTACCCATTGTTTTTAATTACGACGCACACATGGGGTACAATGGCTTGGAGCTTTACAACATCTAGCACAGCTAAACAGACCATGTATGTATTACGTGTTGGTTCCAGAACCTAAACAAACTCCGATCGCCATGTTATCACTGTTGGCTACTTGTACTCTCCAATTTAAGTATCGATAGGAGGGCTGGCGATTCGGTGATATGCCGGGGCGAACGGCAATCTAACCCTCGGCCAGTCGCACACTGTTCATCAGAAAATTAGAGTTTCCCGAGTGTTCAACGCGTCCTTTGGGGCGGATCTGATCAGCAGGGATTTATAGACGTAATTAGGAGGCTATGGTGGCCCTTTCCCGAAGCGAGGGCAGGTATAGCTGTACGGAAGTCCTTAAACCACACTTAGTTACTTATTGTGAAGCGAAGCCTAGAACTTAGATCCTGGGTTATCTGGCGAAATGATCGAGATACTGGACCTTGTGAGGGGTCGCCAGTAGGCGTGTCGGCACTGTGCTAAAGGCTAAACTCTTTAATAGAATGACAGCTCAGCTGATAGTGCATGCTGTCATGCGATCAATGCCGCAGGGGCTCCGACGAGAGAGCGCGGTACTTGGAAGGCGACGGTAAAGGATAATAGGTACTATAGCATGGCTCTCGACTTGATGATTGCGTAAAGGGAGTGCACCCCCGGAGCGAGGTCCTATGTTGGAGAAACAACTACTCAACAATCACAGAAACAGTGGTTCAGAAGGTATGTTATAGTCGGATGAAAGACGGCTTCGGTCTCGTAATTTACTCTGCAGACTTCGCAAACTATTGCCACTGGATAGTACCCGTGTCTTGTTCCCCGGATGTGCCAACTCCGCCCCCTATAAGTCCAATGAAGGCGTAGTGGAACATGATGCACTGTCGATGCTGACCATATCTGGCTACTGAGCCGAGTTGAGACCTCATCAGTTCCATTAAGCTACGATAATGCGCTACCGTGGCTACCTCAGGACTCTTATGAGAGCAGTTTGCAGGCGTCCGTATTCCATATGCAGAGAAACGTTGGATTGGATTGGTTAATATCCACCTTACGTAAGTCTTCTCTCGTATCCGTGGGCTTCAACGAGAACCGCTGAGCCTTCTGCCATACGGAAGAGCAAGGTAATCCGAAATACACACCTGAGGTGGGGTAAGGGCCACGATATGAGTGCTGCCCTTGTCCCCAACCCCGGAGTAGCACTTACTTAAAGTCTGGGGTAAATCTTGGCTAGGGGACCTAGCCCATAAGTACATGAGACCTTTTCGATTCTTCGGCTCCCTATTGGAATATGTCATTAAAATTAGTTTTCTTATGTGAGATGCATAACACAGTGCAGGACTCTGACGAGGGAAGACTCAGCTCATTTACGCGCAGACACTATAACCGCGCTTAACGGTGGAACACCCGTCCAATACATCCGCCAAGGGGTCCGATCGCATATATGAAAACGTATCAAGCGCTTGAAGCACGTCTGTGGATTTCAATCCCTTGGGGTATACAAACTAATATTCTCGATTAAATCTTTCCGTGCTATATCTTCGGGTACCAGTTCACACATTCCGAAAGTCGGTAGGTAGAAGAGTATCTAGGGACGGCGTCACTACCCATTACGAATGCGGTAGCAGAAAGCTCGCTCATGGGGGTTACCTGCAGGTGCCTGCGTAAGGTGCTCTGAAGACAGGCCAGAGGATTGGACCTAGCCGTGTCGTGGTAAAGCGAGCTCTGGTGTCCATAAGCCGGCGTAACTTCTGAGATATTCTAGGGTGAAACTCTGGTCCGCATACGTCGCTTGTCGCACTCCACTGATCTTACTTTAAGCTACTGGTTATACGGCTCATTACGGTCTTTATACCGTTTCCCCGCGTTTTACAAACCAATCTTTCGCGAATATAACATCAATATGAGTCGAACGGCGGTGTGTTCCACAGTCTAAACGATGTCGTATGTAGTACGCAGCCCGAGTTTCGCCGCGAGCAAATAATTTTGGGGCTGGGCGGTTCCACTGTTGCTCGGACTAGATTTAGATAGTGTGCACGCATTATGAATGTCGGTTATTGAAATACGATAGTTTTCCAAAAATCCGACCCAGCTCCCATGCTCTGTGTAACCAATCCCGCGGTCAACTCATGCCGAACCAGCATGGCCACTAACCGGTCAATCCACCATGTTATAACAAAAGACTAGTTCTGCGCTTGGCTCTTATCCCGGATAAGGCGGCCGTGTTCTCGTACCAGGTCTCCTCGCAAAAACCCGTCAAGTCGCCTGGTCAAGGCAGTGGCACCTGATCGAGGGACTAGTCGTCGGAGGAATTACAGGCATGGCCTTATTACTATGTACAGCTGAGTGCCCCTTAATTGGTGTGTGTTTGCAGTCAGATGTCGATTCTTCGTCTCTTAGCAGAATAGATCTCTTCGAAATCTTGGTCTTTTTTCGTTCATACGCGTGGTCGATTCATAAGGCCGGCATATTCCTGCATGGGAGTCGCGAAACGACCGGCCTGTTGCGGCCTGCACGTGCGACGGCATCTAGCCGCACCTTACGGAGCCAACGGTGCTAATCGGAGGTGCGGAGATGGCAGTGTTGAGATATTTTCAAGTTTTCTGTTTTTTAACAACACGAAACCAAACCCTCATTAATAATGGATTTGGCCAAACAACCCAATGTAGCAGGACCCTCTTTAAAAAAAATCTATCCATCCAGCAACTGTACACGAACTGATTTCATCGCTACATCTTTTCGGTGCACACAATCGCGGAATGTTCCGTTCCTTAATGCTGCTCCGCTATTTCTCTCAACAAGCGGCCATCGTCTCTCCAAGCCGTGTCCTGCCCAAAACCCACTCACGTTTATTGACAGTTTGGATATCATTAATCTGGGCGTGTTTTGTTTTAAATCCATGTGTTCATCTTTCTGTATCTCAATATAATTCTCCAAGCTTGCATCTCTCCACGCTTATTTGCGCACTTTTCAGTTTCTGTTCTACATAGTGTGTTAATGATCGTGCTTCTGAACCGTGCGTCACAGCTTTGTACTCACTGTGAATACAAACTCGACCATGAAAGTAGCGTACCAGTGTGCCTAAAGAAGAAAATAAAATAAAAAACATGAAGAGAATATAAACGTGGTTAGTTGGCCTGTTTATCTAACATCAATCGCCGTTGTTTATCCACTACTGGATGAAGGCCTCTTCTCATGATCCGGTGCTGATACCATCCATCACCCTCCTGGACACAAACCGATCTCATCGCTGCATCTCCACAGCGAGGGTACTAACCCATCGATGCATTTGCCCGGTCGACTGTACCCAGGTGAAGTCATCAATAGCAACACAGATATATGTGTAATACATTATTTGCATCCAATAATCTTCACGGGGAAAAGTGTGGGACTCTCGTCACAGATGGAGGAGCAGAGATAATTCATGCATTATTTATACTTTCATCCTGAGTTGGAAAGCGTCAAAAACAGGCCGCATAGTTTCACAATTAGGCAACGACAAAACACATCAGTCTTGTTTATGAGAACTCTGTCGCAGCGAGGAAATATGCAGTGTTACACAAATACTTTGTTATGCTTTTACCGAATTTCTAATTGTGCTCATTCCATTCCGTTGGGCTTGAGTCTCAGGCCAGGTGCGCCGTGGGGGCAGTGGTGGGCGCGCTATTTGGCCCCGGACGTAACGCGTTTACCGGAATGGGCTGTGCAATGCGGCATCACGCTACATTGCACTCTGCACGATGATTTTATTGAAATTCCCATCAATGCGTATTTGGATGTTTTTTGTACTCGACAACAAAACCGCTATGAGAAGCGTCCCTGTACCGCATCGATTAATCAATTAGTATTAATTCTTAAGCTCACCATACCTACATAAAATCACCTCTGTAAGAACTAGCATTGATAAAATCGGTGTTCTTACCGTTACCGGATACTGCATGAAAGTAAGGACAAAACCGGTCACCGTTTTAGCCGTTATTATTTAACAACCCGAATACGGATCAGTGTTTATTTGTGATACTTGTAACGGGTTTCCCATTCACTACGGTGTCAAGAGACAGCACTGAACTCGGTATTGAATCCCAACCATAAATCATTGGATCGGGAGCCAGTGGGGGAGAATGTTTCCAGTCACAGATGACGTCCTTACACGTGCTCTCTCATCCACGCGCCCCTCTCGGTGTAATTCCAAGCATGCGCCTCTTCACGGTCACACAATGTCGTTATTATTTCTTAGCTTTTATTTTCAGTGAATGTAAAATCCTCGCAGTGAGGGCATTGATAGACCTCAATAGATTTGTTTTCATATGTTGGGTGGCGAAGGGTATAGTCAAAAAATGTCATTACACCTACACGATCTGATCTACAATAAACTAATTCTGAATAGTATCGGTCATGAAATCATACGTATAAAAAAGCATAGTTGTTGCCAATCCTACTGCTTAATGTTGGCAAGTTTGTCAACATCATGATGACCATTTCTCACCAGCACCACCAAGAAGTGAGCTGGCATTTAATCGACAACAAAACCCCACAGACACACACACTTAGTTGTCAAGGTCTGAATGATCTCGCCGCCCGATGATTACCTCGCCCCGCATGCATCAACATGCGCGGTGTTTGTGTCGGATGTCAGTTCCGCACGCTCACTTTTCAGGCTGCTCGCAGCGGCCTCCTAATGGATTTCAGATGCGGAATCTCTGAGCCCCACGACTCGGGTCATTTGGCCTCAAAACTCGGCCAACGTTACGAAATCCCGCGAGTGCGCGGTCGACGTTAACAACCACAGTCCTCGCGCAGCTGTCCTCGACCCGTTCGTCGCACCCCTGATCTTCATCAACATTAAACCATTCTCTATGCACTGCTGTATTGAAATCAGCCCGTGTGCAGGTGCTATGACGACTTCTGGATCGCGTGACTGTGAGAAATAGGATCGGTAATGGCTGATGATTGGGACACATTTGAGTATGTACATTAATATGGAGGCTCAGATTTGGCACGTTTTAGAACCCGGCCTGTGGTGAGGCTTCGTTTCACCTTCTGTGGACGGCGGCTCCTCTACCGGGAGCCCGGAACCCAGCACTCAGGGATTGCTTTGCTCCATTCGAGTGCCTTTGAAATGTCTCGCTTAACCGCGAGTTTCCTGGACAATGGCATTACATTTCGATTTAAAGCTTTCGTGACTGCAGGGATTCATCTTCTTGGTTCTTTCGGTAAAGTCACGTAGAAGGGAAGTAATGAAATAATAAAAATAAAACATAATACAATAATTCTCACGACGTTTCGGCCACAACGCAAGCAGCCGTCCTCAGGTGAAAACCAGGTCTGTCGAGGCGACAGCGTCTGAATGAAACAGCACACGAGCTTGGAGCATATATATAAGCTGGGCTGGAAGGGGGGGAAGGGGCGCCTTGACAAAATAATTTGCATATCAAGATGAATTTAGCATATTTATGGGAAATGCAGGAATGTGAGTAGTACTACATATGCCCGTGCATTATGCAGGACTAGCAGCATCAAAGGGAGGGATATGGGAAATGCAGGAATGTGAATAGTACTATATGCCCGTGAATTATGCAGGATTAGCAGCATCAAAGGGAGGGTAGCATTAATAAAGGGAAGGAGTGTTAATAGTATGTAGCTGCAGTAACTAAAACCAACACGTAAACAACTAAAGTATAAACTACATAGTGTCATCAGTATACTAACTATACTCTACAATACGCTGAGTTACTAACAGTAAGTCATACATTACAATTCTACGTTGTAAAAATTATATAATATGCTTCCATCTAAACTTTATTCTCTTATATCACACGAGTCTACACCGTACTATATACTGACATAGACAAACCCAACATTAAATTATATACTGTATTGCTATAAACCAATCTTATTTGACAGAAAACTATTACAGGTTTTTGATAGACAGCCAGGCTTGTTTACCATGTTAGTTGTTTCTTTTTTCACACTATTGTTATGTAGGCCAGGCTTAGTCACAAACCGTACCTCTCCATAACAAAGGCTCACCCTCTTAAGCCTCACCTTACCTTATGAATAAAAAGTGTGCCGTACTTGGCCCTTCCCCCCTCTCCAACCATTATATATACGGAGTGGTAGCTCTTGCAATCTCTCATTTACTTGATACAGCTGTCGTGGCTGTGACGGTTCCACCTGAAGACGGAAGCTTGTGTTGCCTCCGAAACGTCGTGATTTTTATTTTATTTTACTTTTATTAATTTAAATGTTTTACCTACGTGACTTTACCGAAAAACCCCAAGAATATGAATCCTTGCAGTCACGGAAGCTTCAAATCTAGAATTATCGTCATGTGACCGATGAGATGTTCAAAATTGCCTTGTTTTTACGCAGAGAGACAAATATGGGAACGAGGACAGACAAATATGGAATGAGCCGTAACGATTGCTTATTTGTTTTCTGTGGCATTGGTACTCCATCCACCATGACGCTGATGAGTCTCTGATCATTCGCCAGCCCACGTGATCGTTCCCTTGTGGGGATGTTGCTGCGTTTAGTTGAGCGATGTGATTGTGACGTTCCGCTGGGTGCGATCTCATCGCCGCTTCTCCACTGCTAGCCGTCCGCCCGCGTGCTGGCCACGAGCTCAGTGCCCGTGCCCCAACACCTCCACCGTCTGCTCACAGCTCCGAGAGGGCGGAGCGCTTGGCCTGGAGCCATCGGCTGCTGGCTTGATTACATAATTGTTCGCAGGTTTACCGCGCATATCACGCACACACGCGGTGTTCGGGGCTATTTCTGAGCAAGTGCCCGCATTAACGCGTCCCAGGGAAATGTGCCGTGTTCCAATCCCAGCAATTCAGCCTCCCTGTTTGTGTTAGCTTCCGTCTGTGTTGGGATATAGACTGCGACTTACATTTATATGAACATAATATATCAACCCTTCGGTGAATGCCTTGCCATGCTGTATCAGTCGTTTTATTCCATACTTCACAACGCAGGTCAATGGGGTGCCCAAGGCAGGACTAGTTCAGCTATAGTTCGCCTTTTATGTTAGTCACATCACGAAAATCGAAACTTAGGGTCCCCAGGTTGATGGTGAAGTGCGCCAGCAAGTTCCCTTTTTAAATCCTTTATATTAAGTTCACTTGCTTTCGGTCGTTTTTTAACCCATTTCCCGTGATCCAATCGAGCTGCATTTTGCACACAGACTCGTTGTGCGTGACAATTTATTTTCGTGAAAATGTTTTCCAAAATTTTCAACATTTTAGGATTTTTTTAAATATTTAATTACCAATTGCTTAATGATGGCAGGCAATCATCTGACCTATAGGTGGCAGCCATCTCAAGCCAGAGGACGAGAGGACTCTAGCCGCCACGCATATAAAGGATTTATAGTGAAAAACTTTGTTTTTACGGGTTAATTTTTTAAAATGTGTTTTACTAATCTGCCTGTAACCGCAACGGCCATAGCAGTACGTAACATTGCATGTACAAAGTGCCGTGGAAACATTACTCGTAAAATATTGCGGCACGTATTCTGTGTGGCTGTGTTGTGCCCTTAGATGCCAACGAGGCTCGCGAAATCACGGGGCAGGGGAGCCCAGGACAGCTGCAAGGCGACCGTAGAGTGGGCCGACAAATCGCTTTCCTGTTTGGAGTGGGTTGATTTCAGCTGCCAATAACGAGTCGTATTGCCGCAATCCCCCCCCATCCCGCGGGATCATCTTCAGCACTCGCCTGTCCGGTTCCCTTCCGGATGCTTGCATGGCTTCTGCTGCCTTGCCCCGAAATTCCCAGCATCCGTGCAGTTCTTTTGGGCTGGTGGTGTGAGTCAGGCTGGGAGCATTTGTCCATGCAGTGCTGCACATCTTTGCGTGTGTTCTTAAATCCAATTAGCTGCTGCTTACTTCGCTGTTTATTGACATCACTCTCACTGTCCACCTTGAGTCAGACACGATGCATCTTTTGGCGTAATTACTGGACACCCTCTGTATGATTTTAACTCGATTCACTGCTTCTACGGCCAGAATATTATTCAACACCTTGTACTGAAGAAACGCGTGTCGGAGAGGAGAGCGGCTCTTGGCGTTTGACCTTTCTTCTCGATTGAGCCATTTCCTGTGTTCGCCGATTTGTTGCGAATTGTGCCTTTAATTTCGCGCACAGGCACGGGGAGAGCGGCGCAAAGGCGAAGAAGTCGGCCCGTCAACACGACCAGCAACGGAACCCCCCCCCCCGCCGTGGAATCAGCAGCAGCAGCAGCATCGCGGGTTGATTGTGGGGGCGACTGTTCTCAAAACTGCAAATTAAGTTGGAATTTTAATTGCACCACACGGTCGCTCTCGGGGATTTTTGTCCCGAATTTTGTCCCTGAAAATCCCGCGTGGCGGTCAGGGCGGCTACACGAGGTTTGCGTTTACAGAGCCCCGTGTCTCAGTCAGGGCCTCACAGTGGTAGCTGCTGCTGCTACAATAACAGCGGCAGGGGAGGCGCGCTCCGCACAGCGCGGCTACGACCCTGGCCGGATCTCTCTCCACGAGGTCAGCAGTTCACAATTTGACTTGAAGGCGGCCGAGCCCCGTTCACGGTGTCGCCAGGGCCGACAAGCGTGCCCGAGGGGAGTGGGGGTGTCTTTGTTTTGCTCCCCAAACATTGAAAATTGGAAACATCGTCCGTGTCCAGGTTTGCGCTCTTCTTGGTGCTGCCCTTCTCTCCTTAAACGGAAGAAGAGGGTATCCTGGGACCGACAAATAGTCCATCCGTCCCTCCCGTCAGCCAGCCAATCTTTTTTTTATAATTCCTGATTAATCAACCTCCCAGTCAAAATAATTATTTTCTTGGTTGTCGAAAATATAAGTAACAAAGCAAATCATCTCAGGCAAAAGTTGAATTCAAGTTTTCTGAAGTTTGTGTATGCCATCACCCAATCACACCACCAGAGCTCAGGGCGTTATATCAATGGCCAGGTCTTGTGACATTCCAGTTGTAACAGCGACCGTTATGTGTAGTGTGCGTGCGTGTGTGACAAATGGGACTTAAATGTGAAATTGAACAGCTGTATCAATGTTATTCTACTCTAATATAAACGAGACGGCCCCGCTTCTTGAACGTACGCGCACACACGCACACGCTTGCGAAGAGAGGGGCACGCGTGACCATCGCAAACAACAACGCACGCATCGCGAGACAGGTCGCTGCGTTTACAAGCACCACGCACGCTCGTCGCGCGGTGCGCACGACGCGCTGGTCAGGGAAGGCACCGATCCCTCGCTGCGCTCGGAGTTGAGATTATTTTTGACAACGGCAGAACTGGCCGCCCCGCGCCAATTAAACCATCGCACGATGAACAAAAGGGTATGGATGTTGTGCTTCGCGCTCACTTCAAACAAATTCAGGGCGAAGTTCCCGACATTACAAAGCCCGGGCGCGATTGTGAACACAACACTGGACGAATACAAAAAGCCCCCGTATGGCCTTAACAGACTGGAATAGAGAGGTGGATGGCAAGCATCACGCCCGGCCGGCTTTGTCTCCGTAGTGGCGATGTTTATACATCGCATCAGGGGCTCAATTAAGGCTGAGTAGACCTAGGGAGGCCCAGGACTGGTTCAGATACTTGTCACTAGGGTTGGCCCTGAGCGGGAATCGAACTTGGATCACAAGGTTTATAGTGCAGTGCGATAATCGCTACACGACCGCTGCCCCACGCAAATACACGGACACACTGCCCGGAGAGTTCGTATTGTCAGGGTAGACGTGAGGGCAGCCCTCTTTGTATGGAGAGCACAACACGGTCTCCAGAATGGGAGACATTGTGCCGACAACTTCAACATCGAGAGGAGGGGGCGGTAGCCCCAGGGGTGAGACTTCACCTCTCTCCTGTGGGGGTGATGGCCCCTTTCTTGCCCCGGCCCCCTCTCTCCCCCCAGGGCACACACGTACACTTTTAAATAGTTTGGTGTCGAACTACGACCCATGTCTAACAGAGAGGGTCCTTGCCTATAAACATCTGGCAGTGCGCCAAGATTAGTTTAAGCGAGCTTGACTGCTATGAGACGCTGGATGTCGAAATCGGTCCAGAGTTTTGCTTGCATTGAACCAATGCTGCTGAAATGTTTACTCGCAGAAGGCCATGTGGCCAATTTGATGTGCAAAATAACCCTTTAGTTTTTTTTATGTGGAGGGACACACGTGGGAAGGAGTCGTGTTTATGTTCGCTCGTCGAGGCTCGCTTGTTGTGTCGGGGTTTCCGGGCTTGTTACTGGTGGCAGGTATCGTGCGCGTGTGTCCATGCGTGCGATGAGGACGGTAGGCGGTATGCGTCGGTGGGATGGAGGCTGCGTACTCCTCGTCCTGGGCATTTGTCAGTCCGATACTACGACGCGAGGCTGAAATTACTGCACGCTTCTGTGCCAGGCAAGAATGCAGAAGCTGGAAGGAAGCACAAAGCCGGAGGTTTCTTTTGCTCGGTGATTTAGGGTCCAAAAATAAATGTAAACTGCGCACACCCCGCTATGTAAAGACTGTAACCGTGGATATTTTGCAAACTGCGGCTGTACTTCCAGTTCAGTGACCCACAACCCAGCGCCCCCACAGCGACCCAGCCAACTTTAACTCGGCATTTGTTTTGAAAGACTCGTCATATGCTCGCTTTGTGGCACGGGCAGCAGACACTGTAGCCCGTGCATTCAGAGTTAGTGAGAAGTCTCTGGCTGTGATGGGAGCAACTGGACAAGGGTTCGTGTTTGATCACGTCCCTGCCCCTGGCTGAATGACGGAGTCACCCCGAGCGGGTTGCAGTGGTTTGACAATTTGTAATAATGAATGGGATGGTGATACGATTGATACTTTTGTCTGATTGGAGGTGGCTAAGTTGTGGAATCCAGTCTTACAAGGCTATTGTTCTACGGGTGTGATGGTGACTCGTTCTTCGTGGCGATGCTGAATGGGACAAAGTGCTGTTGCTGCTGTTGGTGACGGTGGGAGGGGATGTTTATGAAGCCACATGTGTAAGATTTGTCGTAAAAAAATGCCACAATAATAATAACATTTTATGACTCTCAAATGGGTTTCACATGGTCATGCTATTAATTGTAATAAAACATTCACCCTTAACATTATCTGCAATTGTATTGAGTCGCATGTATATATTGTACATAGCCTATCTTAAACAAGCAGTTGCTGTGACTTGCTATCGCAACCTGTACGTTTGTTGACATAAATAAAGTGTATTTTAATAATTTAACAGGAAATCATTTAATAAAATGCACATGTTTAACGGTGTGAACTCTGTTGCAATTCAAATATGTTTTTGGGAAATATTAATTTCGCAGAAACATGCAAATCCCCCACCCCACATAACTAACGCCGCACAAAGGCGCACTCTGACGACGCTCCACAGCTACGCACTGCGGCTTCGTTCTTGTCATGGTACCCGAGCGCACATGCTCTTTTGCAAGCTAACCGAGCTCTTCGCTGCGTCAAACGTCCAAGACAAGCAGGGGACATCGATGATGATAATTATTAATCGCAGTCGCATCTCAATGCGTTGTACAAGAATCAGGAAGTGTATTAGCTGGAACAAAACGCGGTGTGATGTGTGATATAGGCTGTGATTGAAATCGATTTTAGACGGGAGGCAGACAGTCATAGGTAGAGACTAAGCGGGTCAGGAACCTGGCCTTGCACAGGGGCAGGGTTGTCAGCAGCACGGACAGTGAGTCATCAGCACGAGGATGATGGGCTGAGTTGAACCGTGATTTAAATTCGCAACTTTGATTGCGAGTCGGACACTAACGCAGCAGCGCAAGTCAACCCATAACAAGTCACTCGTGTATACACACTGAGGGTTGACCCGAGTTTGACATGGACAGTCAAGGAATCGGCATCTGTGTGTGGGTGGCAGGAATTGATTTGTAACGCGGTCTGGCACCCGTATTGTGTCTAACTTTATTCCCGTGAATCCTGCAGTTTTGACCATCGCATCGTGGACCCAGACTGACTAATATTGCTTGGGTTTGGTCCACGGTGAAAAGGGTGACAATCCAACATCGACCCAGATTTCCTCTTCGTATCAACGAGACATCC
>NW_024704914.1:0-15000 GCF_018977255.1 Callorhinchus milii
CGAGGTGGAGCTGGGAAGCCCGCTGGTGATCTCCTGCACGGTCACCAGCTCCGTGGGCGACGAGGTGGTCACCCAGTGGTTCATCGTGAGTAGCGCTACCACCCCACACACCACCACACGCACACCGCCGCTTGTCATGCTCGGATACGTACGTCGTATGCCCTGCCCAGAGACTCAACACTGTCACCCATAGACTCATACTACCCATAGACTCAAAACTGCTACACATATGTAATAAAAGGACTCAGACACTCTTGCTGACTCCGTGTCCTTTATTTGGGGTTCGCGTTCTCCTTCCCACACGGCACTCCTCCTGAGACTCTCTCCCTGGCAGCCCCACATCTGCCTTCGCTCCTGTAGCCTTCCACGCTCCTGCAGCTCCGCTGCAGGCTCTTGGTACAGCCCTCTGGCTGCTCCCCCAGCAGCTCCATCGCTGCTCCCTGTTCCTCCGTGCGTGGCGATCTCGCCACCTCCCAATGTCAGCCCTTCGTGGCCTCTATGGCTATCTCGCCATTTCCTACCTCAGCCCTTCGTGGCCTCTGTGGCTATCTCGCCACTTCCTACCTCAGCCCTTCGTGGCCTCTGTGGCTATCTCGCCACTTCCTACCTCAATCCTCCACTCTCTCTTCCACCCCGCTGGCTGGCGCCGTCATGAGCCCCTCAGCCCCCAGGCTGAGGCACGGCGACCACCCAACGTGTTCACCACCCTTCACTCCCCCGACTGACCCAGATAGCTTCCTGTCTCCCCGCTATAACTTCCCCCCACGTCACCCTGACTCCCCCTCTCGGATCGTCATATCCGTCCCGCCCATTTACGCCCGCATTACACATAGACTCAGCACTGTTACACATAGACTCAACACTGTCACCCATAGACTCACACTACCAGAGACTCAACACTGTCCCCATAGACTCAACACTGCTACCCATAGACTCAGCACTGTTACACATAGACTCACACTACCCATAGACTCAACACTGCTACACATAGACTCAGCACTGTTACACATAGACTCAACACTGTTACCCATAGACTCAGACTGCACCATAGACTCAACACTGCTACCATAGACTCAACACTGCCATAGACTCAACACTGCTACCCATAGACTCAACACTGCCCATAGACTCAACACTGCCCATAGACTCAACACTGCCCATAGACTCAACACTGCCCATAGACTCAACACTGCCCATAGACTCAACGCCCATAGACTCACACTGCCCATAGACTCAACACTACCCATAGACTCACACTACCCATAGACTCAACCCTGCCCATAGACTCACACTACCCATAGACTCAACACTGCTACCATAGACTCAACACTGCCCATAGACTCAACACTGCCATAGCTCAACACTGCCCATAGACTCAACACTGCCCATAGACTCAACACTGCCCATAGACTCAGCACTGCCCATAGACTCAACACTTTTACCCATAGACTCAACACTGTCACCCGTAGACTCACATACCCATAGACTCAACACTGCCCATACACTCAACACTGCCCATACACTCAACACTGTTACCCATAGACTCAACACTGCCCATAGACTCACACTGCCCATAGACTCAACACTGCTACCCATAGACTCAACACTGCTACCCATAGACTCAACACTGCCCATAGACTCAACACTGCCCATAGACTCACACTACCCATAGACTCAACACTGCTACCCATAGACTCAACACTGCACCATAGACTCAACACTGCTACCCATAGACTCAACACTGCCCATAGACTCAACACTGCCCATAGACTCACACTGCCCATAGACTCACACTGCCCATAGACTCAACACTGTCTGTAGACTCAACACTGCCCATAGACTCAACACTGCCATAGACTCAACACTGCCCATAGACTCAACACTGCCCATAGACTCAACACTCCCATAGACTCAACACTGTTACCCATAGACTCAACACTGCCCATAGACTCAACACTGCCCATATAGACTCAACACTGCCCATAGACTCAACACTGCCCATAGACTCAACACTGTCACCATAGACTCACACTACCCATACACTCAACACTGCCCATACACTCAACACTGTTACCCATAGACTCACACTACCCATAGACTCAACACTGTTACCATAGACTCAACACTGCCCATAGACTCAACACTGCCCATAGACTCAACACTGCCCATAGACTCAACACTGCCCATAGACTCAACACTGCTCCCCATAGACTCAGCACTGCCCATAGACTCAACACTACTACTCATAGACTCAACACTGCCCATAGACTCACACTACCCATAGACTCAACACTGCTACCCATAGACTCAACACTGCACCATAGACTCAACACTGCACCATAGACTCAACACTGCACCATATACTCAACACTGCCCATAGACTTAACACTGCTACCCATAGATTCAACACTGCACCATAGACTCAACACTGCCCATAGACTCACACTGCCCATAGACTCAACACTGCACCATAGACTCAACACTGCACCATAGACTCAACACTGCACCATAGACTCAACACTGCTACCCATAGACTCAACACTGCACCATAGACTCAACACTGCTACCATAGACTCAACACTGCTACCATAGACTCAACACTGCCCATAGACTCAACACTGCACCATAGACTCAACACTGCCCATAGACTCAACACTGCCCATAGACTCAACACTGCCCATAGACTCAACACTGCACATAGACTCACACTACCCATAGACTCAACACTGCCCATAGACTCAACACTGCCCATAGACTCACACTACCCATAGACTCAACACTGTTACCATAGACTCAACACTGCCCGTAGACTCAACACTGTTACCCATAGACTCAACACTGCCCATAGACTCAACACTGCCCATAGACTCAACACTGCTACCCATAGACTCAGCACTGCCCATAGACTCAACACTACTACTCATAGACTCAACACTGCCCATAGACTCACACTACCCATAGACTCAACACTGCTACCATAGACTCAACACTGCACCATAGACTCAACACTGCACCATAGACTCAACACTGCACCATATACTCAACACTGCCCATAGACTTAACACTGCTACCCATAGATTCAACACTGCACCATAGACTCAACACTGCCCATAGACTCACACTGCCCATAGACTCAACACTGCACCATAGACTCAACACTGCACCATAGACTCAACACTGCACCATAGACTCAACACTGCTACCCATAGACTCAACACTGCACCATAGACTCAACACTGCTACCCATAGACTCAACACTGCTACCCATAGACTCAACACTGCCCATAGACTCAACACTGCACCATAGACTCAACACTGCCCATAGACTCAACACTGCCCATAGACTCAACACTGCCCATAGACTCAACACTGCTACCCATAGACTCAACACTGCCCCATAGACTCAACACTGCACCATAGACTCAACACTGCCCCATAGACTCAACACTGCCCATAGACTCACACTGCCCATAGACTCAACACTACCCATAGACTCAACACTGCTACCCATAGACTCAACACTGCCCATAGACTCAACACTGCACCATAGACTCAACACTGCCCATAGACTCACACTGCCCATAGACTCAACACTGCCCATAGACTCAACACTGCTACCCATAGACTCAACACTGCCCATAGACTCAACACTGCACCATAGACTCAACACTACCCATAGACTCAACACTGCTACCCATAGACTCAACACTGCCCCATAGACTCAACACTGCTACCCAGATGTAGTGGTGATACGCGCGCTGACAGCGAAGGGATCGTGTGGCAGCGCGTGGTGATTGGTCAACTAAGGTGGGTGCTCACGTCGCGGTCCGCATAGGCTCCGTCTCCTGGGAGCGGAGGCTATATAAGGCGGTGCGCGCAGGCGCGCGGGGAGTTGGTAACCAGTGAAGACAGAAGACGGAGGAGGAAGAGATAGGGCCCTGAGACACCTAGTCCCGCTGTCCTTGTGAGGACCGGGGCCCTGTGTGGCTCAGAGGCGGGACCTTGGGACCCGGGGGCCGGACGTCCGTGTGAGGGCCGGGCCGCGGGACCAGAGGTCGTGACCCACGCCCAAGCTGGGGTGGGTCTGTAGGTTCCACGGATGCTACGGGGCTGGAGTGCCCGTGAGCGTGTAGCGGGAACGTGTAGTGTGAGCTGTAGTGACCACACGTGTCGAGTGGAACGTATAGCGTGAGCTGTAGTGACCACACGTGTCGAGTGGAACGTGTAGCGTGAGCTGTAGTGACCACACGTGTCGAGTGGAACGTGTAGCGTGAGCTTTAGTGACCACACGTGTCGAGTGGAACGTGTAGCGTGAGCTGTCGTGACCACACGTGTCGAGTGGAACGTGTAGCGTGAGCTGTAGTGACCACACGTGTCGAGTGGAACGTGTAGCGTGAGAAATAGTGACCACACGTGTTATTGTGGAAAGACAAGTGTCAATAAAGTGTGCTACCCGTCAAGTGGTTTCCCGCCGTAGTTTACTATACTTCAACTGGCGTCAGGAGTGAAACTACCCATAGACTCAACACGCCGTCATCCGCCCAATCCCCCCCCCCCCCGGCACAGATTTCTAAATCTTCGCGAACGAGGATCTCGTACCGCGACCCGCGACGCTTCGTGGCGGACGTGGGCACCGGCTACGAGAGCCGCATCGACGCTCGGCGCAGCGACTCCGCGCTGGCGCTGAGCGCGACGGTGGCCTCTGACGAGCGCCACTTCGTGTGCCAGGCGCTGGCGGGGCGCGCCGGCGTGGCCGAGGCCACCGCAAGCGTGCGGCTCTTTGTAAGCGAGCGCACGGGGCCACTTGCTACTCCCCTACTTATGGACGTTACAGCAGAGACTCCCCTACTTACGGACGTTGCGACGTGGACTCCCCTACTTACGGACGTCGCTAAAGAGACTCCCCTACTTACGGACGTCGCTAAAGAGACTCCCCTACTTACGGACATTACGACAGAGACTCCCCTACTTATGGGCATTACGACAGAGACTCCCCTACTTACGGGCATTGCTACAGAGACCCAACTTACGGACATTACGACAGAGACTCCCCTACTTACGACAGCTACTGCAAGGGCTCCCCCACTTACGAACATCACCACATGGGCTTACCCGCTTACGAATTCTGCGACGGTGACCACCTCTACTGACGAACGAGTCGTGATCCACGGGGTCTACGCTCGTTAGTCGATTTTGCACGCGAGTCAAACTTTACTCCTGTCGATTCTAACGTGTTGTACGGCGTGTAAAGCACCACTACTATACACTACACACGACTACACACTATACATTACACACTACCACACTACACTACACTATACACTACACTATACTACTATACACTACTATACACTACACTATACACCAGAGGTGTGGACTCGAGTCATGTGACTTGGACTCGAGTCAGACTCGAGTAATGAATTTGATGACTTCAGACTCGACTTGGACTTGCATGACAATGACTTTGTCCACCTCTGAGGTGTGGACTCGAGTCATGTGACTTGGACTCGAGTCAGACTCGAGTCATGAATTTGATGACTTCAGACTCGACTTGGACTTGCATGACAATGACTTTGTCCCACCTCTGCTATACACTACTATACTACTGTACAGTACTACACTATACACTACACTACACACGACGTTTCGGAGTCAAGTTGGACTCGCAAGCAAACGGCCGATGACGTCCCAGCGACGTTTGACGCACAGAGCGGCCCCTCCCCCTCCCCTCCCCCCTCACCCGTGTCCCTCCCCTCCCCCCTCCCCCGTGTCCCTCCCAGCGGCCCCCACGGTGGCCGTGGCTGCGAGCCAGTGGCCCAAGCTGCTCAACCAGCAGCAGCACAAGGTGAGCAGCCCGCGGCCTGCAGGGACTTTCTTCTAGTTCTCACTCCGCCTTGTCGTCGCTCCGTCTCCCGCTGCTCCTCTTGGGGTGGCTTTGTTACCTTGACGGCGTTGCGGAGACGCACGCACCCCCCCCCCCCCCCGGCTGCGGTGCTGTAGACGCCACCGATTCGTGATTCTAACGTGGTTTAGTTTTAGTTGGGAGATGTTGACTACCTCGCCTGGTGCACAGGAGGTCGTGGGTTCGTATATAGTGTAGTGTATAGTGTAGTGTATAGTAGTGTATAGTAGTGTAATAAAGGACTCTTTCACTGTGTCTGTCTCCGTTGTCCTTTATTTGGGTTCTTTACAACTTTGCCCTACACGGCCCTCGCTCAGAGCCTTCTCCATCTCCCGCTCGGCAGCTTGGCAGCTGCCGTCGCTCACGTAGCCTTTTCTCCTCGCTCCCGATGCAGCTCCGCTGCTGGCTCTCCTCTCAGCCTCTCCGCCTCTGGTGCAGTCTCTCAGCTGCTCTCTCTGCAGCCCCACCGCTGCTCTCTGGTTCTCCCGTACCCGGACACCGCTGGCCAACGGTGCGAGTCCCGTCGTGTGGCGATCGCGCCACTCTCCACCCTCTGCCCTGCGTGGCCTCCTCCCGTCTTTATTCTTACACTCTCCCCTCGTCTCTTCCGGTTACCGCCCTTAAAAGCTTTCTCTTCTCCCCCCACGTGACCTAACCCCTCCCCCAGTTACGTCATATCCGCGAGGCCGTTTACGCCCGCATTACAGTAGTATAGTGTAGTGTATAGTGTAGTGTAGTGTGGTAGTGTGTAATGTATAGTGTATAGTAGTGTAGTGTATAGTGTAGTGTATAGTAGTGTAGTATATAGTGTAGTGTCTAGTGTAGTGTATAGTGTAGTGTATAGTTTAGTGTGTAGTCTAGTTTATAGTAGTGTAGTGTATAGTGTTGTGTGGTAGTGTATAGTAGTGTAGTGTATAGTAGTGTATAGTGTAGTGTATAGTGGTGTAGTGTATAGTAGTGTAGTGTGTAGTGTAGTGTATAGTAGTGTAGTGTATAGTAGTGTAGTGTATAGTGTAGTGTAGTGTATAGTGTAGTGTATAGTAGTGTAGTGTATAGTAGTGTAGTGTGTTAGTGTGTAATGTATAGTAGTGTAGTGTATAGTAGTGTAGTGTATAGTAGTGTATAGTGGTGTAGTGTATAGTATAGTAGTGTATAGTATAGTAGTGTAGTGTATAGTAGTGTATAGTATAGTAGTGTAGAGTATAGTAGTGTATAGTTATAGTAGTATATTAGTGTATAGTGGTGTATAGTGTAGTGTGTAGTATAGTAGTGTATAGTAGAGTGGTGAATAATATAGTAGTGTATAGTAGTGTACAGTAGTGTACTGTATAGTAGTGTATTGTATAGTAGTGTAGTAGTGTACCACACCCGGCTGCATTTGTCTCCCTAGTGGCGATGTGTGCACACTGCACCAGGTATTCCTTTGAGGTTGAGTCGACCTAGGGGAGGCTCAGAACCGGTTCAGATAATCGTCACTGATGTTGGCCGTGAGTGGGAATCGAACTTGGGTCGCCAGGTTCGTGGCGCGACGCGCTAACAGGTTTTGTGCCTCCCCTAGGTCGACTCAGCCTCAAATAAATACCTGGTGCAGTGCGTAAAAACATCGCCACTGGGGAGACAAAGGCGGCCGGGCGTGGTGCTGGCCACCCACCCTCTCGTGTGCCGTTCTGGCCTTCATAGTTGCTCGCTAACAGCACTTGCCCCTACAGTCTGTTAAGGCTACACGGGGGATCTTTGTTGCGTGTGTTGGTCTGTTTCCCTCTCTTGCAGATCGGTGAATGTTTTGTGCGCAACGCTTACCCAGAGCCCCTCATCACCTGGTACAAGGATTCCCTGCCCCTGCGGCCATCACCTGGTAGGTAGATCTGCTGGTGAATGTATCTGTCGGTGAATATCCGCTGGTGAATGTGTAATGGGTTCCGGAGACACTTGTAGAGGTAACTTCTTTATTACAATACAACACTCCAACACTCCTGATACTCTGTTACAGCCTAGGTACACAGCCTAGGTAGTACACATCCTAGTTACACAGCCTAGGTACACTGCTCTGGCTACACTCGGGTCCTCCGGCTACAACTACCCTAGGGGAGGCTACCTAACCCGACCCAGCCAAGGTGCGGGTCTGGACTCTGGCTTCCTCGGAACTCGCCCTCACAAGGACGTAGAGCCGGGAGTCCCAGAGTCCCACCACTGGCCCTCACAGCGTCCCGGCCCTTACAAGGACAAGCGGGACGAGGGGGTACAGGGTCTAAGCTGGCTGGCTGGCGGGTCTTGAGCTGCGACTGGCCCCGATCGTCCAGGGAGCTGCCCTTTTATGCCTCGTGCCCAACGAGGGGGGGGGGGCTGTGTGCGCCCCAGGTATCCCACAGAGCACACACAGCCCCCCTGTTGGTGGCGCCAAGGGATTAACTGTCTGGGGTGCCTGGGATCCCAGCGCCTGGCGCCGAGGGCTTCTCTGCCTCGGATCCCAGAGCCTCCAGCAGCCCCTCCCCTCTTATGGCACTACACACGTATCTGTCGGTGAATATGTCTGCGATAGTGTAGTGTATAGTGTAGTGTGTAGTAGTGTAGTGTATAGTAGTGTAGTAGTGTAGTGTATAGTAGTGTGTAGTGTAGTGTATAGTAGTGTGTAATGCGGGCGTAAATGGGCGGGGCGGATATGACGATCCGAGAGGGAGGAGTCAGGGTCACGTGGGGGAGAAGTTATAGCGGGGAGACAGGAAGCCATCTGGGTCAGTCGGGGGAGTGAAGGGTGGTGAACGCGTTGGGTGGTCGCCGTGCCTCAGCCTGGTGGCTGAGGGGCTCATGACGGCGCCAGCCAGCGGGGTGGAAGAGAGAGTGGAGGATTGAGGTTGGAGATGGCGAGATAGCCACAGAGGCCACGAAGGGCTGAGGTAGGAGATGGCGAGATAGCCACAGAGGCCACGAAGGGCTGAGGTAGGAGATGGCGAGATAGCCACAGAGGCCACGAAGGGATGACGTTGGGAGGTGGCGAGATCGCCACGCACGGAGGAACAGGGAGCAGCGATGGAGCTGCTGTGAGAGCAGCCAGAGGGCTGCACCAAGAGCCTGCAGCGGAGCTGCAGAAGCGCGGAAGGCTACGGGAGCGAAGGCAGATGTGGAGCTGCCAGGCAGAGAATCTCAGGAGGAGTGCCGTGAGGGAAGGAGAACGCGAACCCAAATAAAGGACACGGAGTCAGAGAGAAGCGTCTGAGTCCTTTTATTACACTGGTGTCAGAAGTGAAACGGCATCTCAAAACAACTGAGAGAAAGAAAAAAAAGAATATTCCTGCGCCATCATCTGCTACATCATCCGACGACGACGACCTTCCTCAGACGGTGGACCTGCCTGCGATGGAAGAGGAGATCCGTGCTGGGACGAGTACGGGTCCGGGTGAGCAAGGTGTCGCCGTGTCGGTGGACCTGTCTGTGCCGGAGGACGCCAACTTACGATGGAGACAGATGGCGGCGCAGATGGGGACCTTGAAAATCGTGCTGGCGCAACTGTGTGAGTTCACCACGCCGAGGACGACGTCGGGGAGGCCCGGTGGTGATCCGTAGGCCTCCGCCTTTCCTGCGCTGCCAGCGCCATCTGCCACGTGGCACGAAGACGCCATCTTGGGCGTGGCAGGGGAGAAACGGCGGGAAGCCGCCATCTTGTCTTCAACATCACAGCGGTGACGCAGCTTTGCGCTGCCATCTGGAGGTGCCTCGGGGAGAGCAGCCTGCAGTGAGCTGCTGCGCGAGGACGAGCTGCGAGGAGAGGACGACGATGCTGTAGCTGCTGGGGCGGGAGCTTCCCGTCCTGGCTCGGGTGCGTGACAACGGAGCCGTCAAGTCGCCGAACGAGTTCTGCGAGGCGTCTCAAGTTGCCACCCTGCCGTCCTCTTCTTGCTGCAGCCCCGGGCGAGTCATAACGATACGCACCCGGCCTTAACACACACCTCACCCATCTTTCGAGGGCTGGGGGGCGATTTTGGTTTTCTCTCATGACTCGATTGTGCGGAGCGCGGTTCGGACTGTGTGTATGTGTGTGTAATAACGATGAATGCGCTATCTGCTTGTTGCTTGGTGTTAATTAAAGTGTGTGCGTGTGTTGAGAATGGACGGAGAGTCTGCTGTATTTGCTGAGTGTCAAATTGTGTGTGTGCGCTGCGGCGTGGAGTTGTTATCTTGATGGCGAAGTTAATTATTAACTCGGGAGCGTCGGGTATCTTGCGCTGTATTATCTCGTGGGTTACCTTGTGCGATGGGCTTAATTGAAAAAATATTATATATTTTTTGGTGTATTGTGCTGCGAGGTGCTATGTGCGATGTGGTTGTTGCAAGAGAGAGAATGTTTGTGTTGTTGCTGCAAAGTTACGACAGGATTAATGGTGTGTTGGTTGCCTGCAGATCTGCTTGCTATTGTGCTTAAATGTACGCGTGTGATCGCGATATGCTGACTGTATGTGCTGTTACACCGTTCTGTACGGTTAGGGGGTGCAATGCATTGGTTGACTATTGGAATTGGGATTGTTATTATATTGTGCGTACCTGTTTGGGAATTGGTAACAAATTCGTGGGGGACCCAAAAATTTGGTTGTATGGGTGTTGTGCACACGAGATTGCGTGTATATTATAGGGGTAATTGAGCTTTTTGAAAATGAGGGTGCGCGATGACGCTGTTGTGGGTGGCTTAGATGTTAATGCTAATGGGATCGTAAATGGGCGCCAAGTGGCGTCGCGTATTCGGTTGATTGCATGCAGCCACGAGTTGCTTGGCGAGTTGGGTTGTGTAACCAATGTGGTTGGTAAAATATTGGTTAAAAATTCCCCGATATGACTGCTGCGCGCAGCAAGCTGGGGCTGTGCGTCTATCGTTGTTGGGGTTGTTACAATAACACGGGGGATGCATTTTGTGACCCCCAGCTAAGGGAAGCTGGGGTGCACGAATGGAGAAAACTGGCCACGTGTTCGCACGTTGGGCCGCCATTTTGCGCGCACGCGGGGTATGGCGACGATGCGCTTTGCGGAAAGGGCCGCCATTTTGAGTGCGCGCGAGTTATTGCGAGAACGCGCTTGGCGAAGGGGGACGCCATTTTGAGCGCGCGGGAAAAACCTCGGTGGGGCAAATATTCCATCTGTTATGCCTGCCATTGTTGATTGGGTGATGCACGAGTTGTGGTCACATCGGCCTATGGCTGATGGCTGACCTGACAGCCCGGAGGCGAAACCTCCGTGGTATGTCTTAAACTAATGGGCCATGTGCTCATATGGCTCGGGGAGTCATGGTTCAGTTGTGCGGTGGCAGACTGAACCTGGTGTGCCGGGGGCTCACGGGATCTGGGTTAGGGTGTTATTGTCTCTATAAGAGAACATTGCCCCGTGGGGGGAGTCGATGGGGTCTGGCATTGCCGGGGGATGAACCTTCCCTGGGCTATAAAGCATCAGACTATACGAGGCTGGTGTGTGTCCATCTCTGATGGGATAGTAAGGGAGGAGCATGGCCGAGTTGCTGCTCATCCCCGAAATTGCACTAGCTGAGAGTATGGTCAGTGGATGTTGCTGTGGGTTGACGACCACGGTGGGGGTTAGGGCGAGTTAAACGTTACCGCTGGGGAGCGTGGCTCTCTCCACGCGAGGGTGTGCGACTGGGGGTTTGCTGAGAGTGACCGTGGGTACATGCTGTGTACGTGCGATGTCTGTGCTGGTCCTCAAGGGAGGACTGCTGGTGGGCAAGAGCAGGAAATTTTGTTGTTGTTGTTGTCACGTGTAAATAATATTGTTGTTAAAATGTAAATACTGGGGCATCCATCGCGTTATTTTGGGTATTTATGGGGGTTTTTTTAAGCGGGCCGGATTTACATCATCTCCACTACCCTGGGGCCGGGTGGCTGTCGTGTACGACATGTGGATGTGCGTTGTTGTGCTGTGCCTCAGGGGATTGGATTCTCCTTCTCGTCACAGATCTTCAGTGCTTGCCACACTGGGTGTTACCTGGTGTGCTAACTGGATGAGGACTTGAAGGAGCGATTGAGCGCCGTTCGTCATTCCTGCTCTACCACTTGCTCTTTGACGTTGGACTTGAGCCGAGCGGATGGAACTGCAACATGGACACGCACTAAAACATCACATTCTGGGTTGTGCGCGTTGGCCGTTCTTGCGTGTCAGTTGCCGTTGTTGTGCATTGTGCCATTCTTATTCTTGTTGTTGTTGCGCGGAGGACAGGCCGGTGTTTTGTTCCAGTTCCTGATACCTCCCCTTTCGTTACTTGTGTTGTTGTTCTTATAATCTCCGTTGTGTCTGGGGGACTCCTGATTGTGATGCCTTCGCCCGCATTATTTTGTTCTGTTTCAGCCGAGGACGGCTGGAATTTTCTCTACGGGGGAGGGTAGTGTAATGCGGGCGTAAATGGGCGGGGCGGATATGACGATCCGAGAGGGAGGAGTCAGGGTCACGTGGGGGAGAAGTTATAGCGGGGAGACAGGAAGCCATCTGGGTCAGTCGGGGGAGTGAAGGGTGGTGAACGCGTTGGGTGGTCGCCGTGCCTCAGCCTGGTGGCTGAGGGGCTCATGACGGCGCCAGCCAGCGGGGTGGAAGAGAGAGTGGAGGATTGAGGTTGGAGATGGCGAGATAGCCACAGAGGCCACGAAGGGCTGAGGTAGGAGATGGCGAGATAGCCACAGAGGCCACGAAGGGCTGAGGTAGGAGATGGCGAGATAGCCACAGAGGCCACGAAGGGATGACGTTGGGAGGTGGCGAGATCGCCACGCACGGAGGAACAGGGAGCAGCGATGGAGCTGCTGTGAGAGCAGCCAGAGGGCTGCACCAAGAGCCTGCAGCGGAGCTGCAGAGCGCGGAAGGCTACGGGAGCGAAGGCAGATGTGGAGCTGCCAGGCAGAGAATCTCAGGAGGAGTGCCGTGAGGGAAGGAGAACGCGAACCCCAAATAAAGGACACGGAGTCAGAGAGAAGCGTCTGAGTCTTTTATTACAGTGTATAGTGTAGTGTGTAGTAGTGTAGTGTATAGTAGTGTATAGTGTAGTAGTGTAGTGTATAGTAGTGTGTAGTGTAGTGTATAGTAGTGTGTAGTGTAGTGTATAGTGTAGTGTGTAGTAGTGTAGTGTATAGTAGTGTATAGCAGAGGTGGGACAAAGTCATTGTTATGCAAGTCCAAGTCGAGTCTGAAGTCATCAAATTCATGACTCGAGTCTGACTCGAGTCCAAGTCACATGACTCGAGTCCACACCTCAGAGGTGGGACAAAGTCATTGTTATGCAAGTCCAAGTCGAGTCTGAAGTCATCAAATTCATGACTCGAGTCTGACTCGAGTCCAAGTCACATGACTCGAGTCCACACCTCTGGTGTATAGTGTAGTGTAAAGTAGTGTGTAGTGTAGTGTATAGTAGTGTGTAGTGTATAGTGTATAGTGTAGTGTATAGTGTAGTGTAGTGTGTAGTAGTGTATAGTGTAGTGTATAGTAGTGTACAGTGTAGTGTATAGTGTAGTGTATAGTGTAGTATATAGTAGTGTAGTGTATAATGTAGTGTATAGTGTAGTGTATAGTAGTGTAGTGTATAGTGTAGTGTATAGTAGCGTAGTGCGTAGTGTAGTGTATAGTAGTGTATAGTGTAGTGTAGTTCGTAGTGTAGTGTATAGTGTAGTGTAAACTGCTACGTGTTGCAGGGAGTAAACATCGCCACTGCGGAGACAAAGCCGGCAGGGCGTGGTGCTGGCCACCCACCCCCTCGTGTGACACTCGCTAACAGCACTTGCCCCTACAGCCTGTTAAGGCCACGCGGGGGATCTTTGTCTGTGTGCGTGCGCCGCCAGACGTGAAAGTGACGAGGAAGGTGGCGACGGAGACCGACGGCACCTTCGCCGTGACGTCCGTCCTGCGCTACCAACTGCAGAGGCGGGACGTGGGAGCCGGGTATCGCTGCGTGGTCAACTACACCATGCCGGGCGGTCGGAGCGAGACCGTTGCCTCGGAGACGATTCACGTGACGGTGCATTGTGAGTACGGGCGGAACACAGCAGACACAACAGACACGTGTACACGACAGTTCAAGTTCATTGATTAGGTGTAGCCCTGTGAGCCATTCGGCTCTTGAATCGGGTGCAACCGCAACAGACAAAAAACTAAAACATGAACAAGAAAACATCTTAAAGTGAATGTGTGACTGAGTGCAAACAGAAAATCCAAGAAAAGACAGGAAAATATCGCAGAAAATACACCGTACACCAACGCTGTGAAACAACCAACAACAACAACCACAAGACAACTTAGATTAAGGCCATCAGTCTAACTCTGTACTACAACAACACAAACATGGCTAAACCAATACACTTTTCGAAATCACCAAAATAAAGCCATGAAAGCAATGAAACAGTGATCATAGGAACTGTGACGGAGTTTTCACAATAAACGACATAAACAACATGTACTACCAGAACCCTGCAGCCACAGCTGGCTGCATGAGTCACTCCACAGACGGATGTGCATGACATGGACAACAAAAAGACATCATTAGACCTTCTTTGCCAGTACCAAAATGTAATAATAGTAATAATAGGGGTTTTCCCCTTTTTTCTGGCAACAAAACTGAAACCTTTCTACGAGGATTCGTGTAACTGCATTAACCACAATACTTGCGGTCAAAATGTAACAAAAAACACACTCTGATAACACTGGTCAACACACTTTTTCTGGCATAAGGTTTTTTTTGGGGTGCTGATTCCAAATCTGGCATCAGTTTTTGTCTATCACATAAGGTTTTTGAGATATCAAATATTACATTTTCAATAAAAAACAGCAAATTTATGCTCATATACGAATAGCTAAACAGACATCCATACAAGAATAAGATACAATATACAATAATAATGAAACAGACATTTAATGAGCCGTAGCACAAAGTTGTGAGAGTGACTGCATATCAATATGAGTGAATGCATATTACCATGTAAAAATTGAATTGTGAAGATAAGAAAAATATGTACAAAAAGGTCATTCACAATAGTGATGTTGCATCTGCATAAACGATCTCTTCTTTGACGATCTCCGATGTACAGCTTGTGGAATATCTCTCATCAAGGACCAGCAGTAATCTGCCA
>NW_024704914.1:22500-82326 GCF_018977255.1 Callorhinchus milii
ACCTGGCGACCGGTTTTTATCCGAGAAACCCTTATCGGGATAACTCTCACGGTTTCCGGCGATCAGGGAATTGGATGACCTCCCCCGTGCTACGTTGCGCCGCGGCGCTGCGACCGGCCTTAATATGGTGTGGTCGCGGCGTGGGGCATTCGGCCACCGCGGTTGAGGCGCATTTCCCCCCACACACACCCCACGGGTCGACGGGGCAAGCAGGGGAGGGACGGGACAGCATGAATAGCGGAACCGCAGGGGCTGTTGCGCATAGTCATGGAGGGTTGGGATAATTACGCTTGAGCGCGCAGGCCCCATTGTTAGGGAGGGTAAGGGATTAATTAGGATTTACGCCGCGCACGCCGCACACTGATTAGCATATCAACAGCGCCCGGAACCGCCGTGCGCGTGCCAGAGGGGCGCGAGCCCATTGTTCAGAGCCGGATCCCTTTGAGGTAGAGAGGATAAATAGGGGGCGCAAAGGGGAAATCACTCTCACTCCAGCGCCAGGTGACAGGACGCTCTCCAGTCCAGCGACCCGAACGTCCGTGAGACGCATCGAGGCACGCTGCGAGTACGGGATCAACGAACCGCCGTGGGCACCTAACAGTGAGTAAGAAGGTGAAGTAGGATCATAGCCGATAGAGAATAGATTCAGGGGTGGTAGAATAGGCCAGCCTCGTCGACTCATACTGATTCAGCATCAATTCGCAGGTAGCAACTAATAAATCATTAATAGCTAAGCGTGGCCTCGTGTGATCTCGTGAGCGGTGTGAACACGTGTAGTGCTGCGGCTCGCCTCGTGGGAGCGCTGCACAGAGCGGCGTCGAGCAGTGTGCTTCGTGTGGAGCGGTGTGGTGTGCGTGCGTTCACTCCGTGTATGATACAGGTGCGCGATCATAACGCGAGTATTCAGTGGTGAGTGCCGCGGGGAGCTGTGTGCGTGAGTGCACGTACGTTCGCTACGTGTCGGATACGGGTGCGCATTGGTAACGTGGTTATTCGACGTGGAGGCGAGTTCCGCATAGGGCTATAGACGGGCACACGCTCGCAGCGTTCGAGAGCTGTACTTAGCGGTGTAAAGAGGGGGAGTATGCCGTTTGATTGATGATGCTGTGCGCACGTATCCTTGCAGCGTGGGAGCGCTGCGTGAAGCCGTATGGGTAGGGGCGTCGCGTTCGAAGGCCGGCGAAACCATAGCGGGTATTAGGGTGGTGGGGTAACGTAAACGGAATAGGGGATGCAGGCGGGTGGGAACCCGGGGGCCAACGGCCCCCACATAACTGCTGCCGCAGACACAACTTAGTTTGTAGACACCAGGGTATTGCATGTCAGGCATGACATCCTTCACAGATGGGATCAAATCGTGGATTTTGTGTACTGTATTGAATCGGACCTGTATCTTGTGTTTGTTGAAGATTTTGGAAATCTTTTTGGTAAAACCTGCTATGTATGGCAAAGTGATGGTTTTGATTGGGTCCTCAGATGGTTGTCTCCCCATGGTTGGGGATACAGCTTTGCGGATTGTGCGGTCTGAGTATCCATTCACCTTGAGGGCTTGGTGTACGTGCTCCAGTCCACAGGCTAGGTGGCGCTGGTGGGAGATGCAGCGGGCCCTATGGTGTAGTGTTTTTATGAGGGAGTTCTTTTGGACCGGATAGTGGTGGGAATCAGGCTTTAGATAGGAATCCGTGTGGGTGGCTTTACAGCAGACAGAAAGTCCCAACGAGCCATCAGGCCTCGATTCGATCAAAACATCCAGGAATGGTAGCTTGCCATCATTTTCCACTCTAGCAGCCAAAGGTTTTAGATAGAGCTGCTTGGTCGGTCCGATTAGAGAAGTCGAGATAGTGATATTGTTGGGTTTTTTAGCCAGGCAGTTGGTAGGATCTTTGTTGATTTTGGTATAACTGCCATCATTAAGGTCCTGAATTGTGTTGCATGTGGTTTTATCCATGACCGTGGCATTACCCTTGTCGGCTGAAAGGATGACAATGTCATCTCTCTTTTTCAATTGAATGAGTTCAGAGCGCCCATCCCTGCTGATGTTACTAATGGGTTTCTTAGCATCTTTGATGGCGACGATTTCAGATCTTGCCACATCTGCTGGGATGTGACCCAAACATTTGAGGGCTACGTCAACCTGGGCAATTATATCCACTGGGATGTGTTTGGGGCGACTGCAAAATTCAGCCCTCTAGCTAGTGTAGTGTAGTATGGAGGCATGACGTCATACGCGCTGAGGTGCGATGATGTCATGTCACCTGGGGGTACTTAAGGGGGGCCCCGTGACGAAAGCGGGGTCGTTGTGGGAACCCGGGATGGTGAGCGGTTGAAGAGAGCCGAAGAGACAGCCACAGGGGTAGTGCTCAAGAAGTGTGTAGAAGCCGGCTGTAGTTACGGGAGGTGCTGCTCTCCTTGGTCGGAAGGTGTTGGCTGAACCCCTGTCCTGACTCGAGTGTGAGAGCCCTTAGAGACAGCCCAGGCTAGCAGCAGATAGAGCCAAGGGTCCACGTGAAGGACCCGGTGTAGGACACCTACCCCTGGTGTTACTTACCACCTTCATTGTTAACCGTGTCGTCATTCACTACACAACACGTTAAAATGTGGTAAGCAATGTGGGACATCGATGTACACAAATATGAAAAAGATCGACAAGACGTCATTCATTTATCGGTCTCTCCACGAAACAAAGGAATGTTTTACACAAACCATAAACAGCACAGCCTTCTGGGAGTGCATCGTTGATTCAGTACAAGCCACCAGTGGACCCTTATTGGTGGTTACGAACATCCAGCCATTAATCAACAAGGAGCATTTCTCGTCATAGTTTGAAAAAATCAACGTCAACACGTAATATAAAATTATAATTCGTGTTGTAGAGAATGTATCTCCTCTACGTGATTTTTAAGCGGTATGCCTTGTAACTGACGAATGATCCGAGCGTGCTCCCTATTTCAAAGACGATGAGTTGCTCCAGAGACAAATGCTTCCCGAAACACAAAAATACCCTTTGACCTGTATCACAAGAACAACGGGTCTCACCTGAGTGATCTGTACAGGTTACTTCCAAAAACACACACTTTGTCCTAACATCACTTATTCAATATTTGACCCTCATAAATAAAATGATGCATGTACACAAAATCAGTGTTCATTCTAAATTATTGACAAGACATTTTACATTTTAACAAAATGTAATTACTGCAGTGAAATATACTGCACCAGGTTACATCGTATTAAGCTATTTTAAAAAATTATGCACCGTCTGCTTAACAGTGGATGTAAAACATACTATTGTGTCATTCAAAACGAGTAGGCCATTGCATGCTTGCGTCTTGAGTAAAAATGTAGCAAATTCTCAACATTACCGACAAATTACACAACTGAGATGAAACATCGTCGCCCCCTACTGACAGGCTCTTGTTCACATACTCTTTGGTTCTTTCAGTAAAGTCATGTTGGTAGCAAAAATAATAGTAGATCAGGAAGTTTCGATCGTAACACAGGGATCTACCCAACCCACAGGGAACACAAAGACTGGCCGCTCACTCTTACTCTGCAGGTTGAACCCAGGAACTGAGTGTTCAACTTCACATTATTTTCATTAAAGACCTGTGACAAAGGAGCATCTATTGGAGTGACATCTCAAGCTGACACATCTACCGGGTCTCCCTTTGACTTTGTGTTTTCTAAGAAGTCCACCCAAACCTCCACAAACTGCTGGGAGTTGCCTCACTCTGCCTCACAGTCAGAATTCTCCTCCTGCTTCACGTTGCCTCCATCAATGTGAAGGTCCCATTTTGCAGTATAATCTTCATCTTCACATTTTACCATCACTTCTTCGCTCTTCACCATCACCTCTTCACATTTCACCTCGATACCTTTAAGAGTCAAAGCTGGGATTTTCCTCCGGTTCTTGTTTGATGACGGATGGGCTCATTGCGGCACTTTGACTTTCACAAGCTGATTTCAGACTCCACACCTTGCAGATATTCTGATGCTTGTGCGTTTTCTGGTGTACTTGAAGATTTGATGAATGTGCAAACGCCTTCCCGCCAAGTGCACCTTAAGGGTTTCTCTCCCGTGTGTGTTCTCTCGTGTCTTTGAAGATGTTCTGACTGTGCAAACGCCTTCCCGCACAGAATGCACCTGAAGGGTTTCTCTCCCGTGTATGTTCTCTGGTGATTTTTAAGAGCAGATGACTGTGAAAATGCCATGCTACACACAGTGCACTTGAAGGGTTTCTCTCCTGTGTGTTCTCTGGTGTTTTTTAAGAACAGATGACAGTGAAAATGCCTTCCAACACACAGTGCACTTGAAGGGTTTCTCTCCTGTGTGTGCACTCTGGTGGGTCTGAAAAACTGATGGCCATGCAAATGCCTTCCCACACACAGTGCACTTGAAGGGTTTCTCTCCTGTGTGTATTCTCTGGTGTTTTTTAAGAACAGATGACAGTGAAAATGCCTTCCCACACACACTGCACTTAAAGGGTTTCTCTCCCGTGTGTATTCTCTGGTGTCTTACAAGAGTAGATGACTGTGCAAACGCTTTCCCACACACACTGCACTTGAAGTGTTTCTCTCCCGTGTGCGTTCTCTCGTGTATTTGAAGATGTTCTGACCGTGTAAACGCCTTCCCGCACAGAAAGCACCTGAAGGGTTTCTCTCCTGTGTGTGTTCTCTGGTGATATTTAAGAGCAGATGAATGTGAAAATGCCATGCTACACACAGTGCACTTGAAGGGTTTCTCTCCTGTGTGTGTTCTCTGGTGTTTTTTAAGAGCAGATGACAGTGAAAATGCATTCCCACACACAGTGCACTTGAAGGGTTTCTCTCCTGTGTGTGTTCTCTGGTGGGTCTGAACAACGGATGCTTGTGCAAACGCCTTCCCACACACAGTGCACTTGAAAGGTTTCACTCCCGTGTGTGTTCTCTGGTGTCTTTGAAGATGTTGTGACTTTGCAAACGCCTTCCCGCACAGAATGCACCTGAAGGGTTTCTCTCCTGTGTGTGTTCTCTGGTGATTTTTAAGAGCAGATGACTGTGAAAAAGCCATGCTACACACAGTGCACTTGAAGGGTTTCTCTCCTGTGTGTGTTCTCTGGTGTTTTTTAAGAACAGATGACAGTGAAAATGCCTTCCCACACACATTGCACTTGAAGGGTTTCTCTCCCGTGTGTATTCTCTGGTGTCTTACAAGAGTAGATGAATGTGCAAACGCTTTCCCACACACACTGCACTTGAAGAGTTTCTCTCCCGTGTGTGTTCTCTGGTGTACTACAAGATTATGTGACTTTGCAAAGGCCTTCTCACACACAGTGCACTTGAAGCGTTTCTCTCCTGTGTGTGTTCTCTGGTGCTGTGTCAAATTTCCAGTGCGATCCGTGCTGTACGCACGCTGGTCGCATTGTTGCCTTGCCGTACCGAGCTGTGCTGAGCGCCTTTGCTCCATCAGACCAATTCTACAGAGGAAGCGTCGAAGGAAGCGTCAGCTGCAGACAGATAATAGGAATATCCACACCAGTATCGAGGCACAGAATGAATATATACAGTCACACGTGACTTACACGTCTATACTTATTCATATATTCATGATGTAGTAAAAACGTTTCTCAAATTCATCACACGGGCTGTGATGGCACACAATGAGAGGGCAAGTGGTCATGAATATGCCTGGGAGCCCTCGTATCTTAAAAATGAATGTTAACCCAAAACTCCGAGCACACAATTTCGGCTGTCTGGCTACAAAAGGAATATTTATAAAAGCTAAATTCAGCTGACATAGCAAAGGGTGTTAAAACATTTATATTTGTGTTATGCAGAAATGCATGAATTCATGTTCAATCGCAACTCAGTTGTGAATCCAGGCTCAGATGTCCTTGAAGGCTGGGATGAACAGATCCGACTTTGAGCTGTACGTGTGTGCTGTGTTAACTTCCTGTTTCCATTCTTACAAAGAGTTCCAGAGGAAAACAAAAATAATCTATTGTTTTGATATAACCTCCGTGTTCAACAGAGTTAATAGACTTTACTGCAAACACAAACTTTACACTGTCACACACTGCCATGGTAAACAGGTGGTGGTTTGACCAGAACCATGCCTGGCCACCTTCATCTGCTCAGCATTAATGATTCCTCACTCCACCAAGTAAATAATTGAGGATCAATCAACATAGCCGAGGCTAACTGGAGTTTGTGTGTCTCTCTCTCCGTGGTGAGATGTTAACTACCTCACCAGGTATGCAGGAAGTCGTGGGTTCGATCCCGGCCCTGGCGCCGGCTGCTGTATATTTGGAGTTTGCGTGTCTCTCTCTCCGTGGTCGCGTGGATTTTCCTCCGGATTCCCCGGGTTTGCCCTCCACATTTAGAGTCAACATCAGCACGCGTTTAGCGTCTTTGACCGATACACATTTCCACACGTATTCTTGGTTCTTTCGGTAAAGTTACGTAGGTAGAAAATATCAATAATAGATAATAAAATTAAATAAAATAAAGACTTGTGTTGCGATCGAAACGTCGTGTTTTTTTTCTGTATTTACAATTTTATAATTTTTATTTCATCATCTGTTATTTTTATTCAATTTTCTGTCTAAGTGACTTTACCGAAAGAACCAAGAATATGAATTCCTGCAGTCACGAAAGTTTTAAGTCAACACATTCACACGCAAGTTCACAAAGCCTCACCTTGCGTTGTGGGCAGGTAGCTTCTGAGAACAAGAGCGGTAGAGCAGCTCAAGCCGGCTTGGCCTGGTACAAAAAATGAAAAATAGAAACTGCGTGAATATTTACAGTGAGGGAAAAAAGTATTTGATCCCCTGCTGATTTTGTACGTTTGCCCACTGACAAAGAAATGCTCAATCTATAATTTTAATGGTATGTTTATTTGAACAGTGAGAGACAGAATAACAAAAAAATCCAGAAAAACACATGTCAAAAATGTTATAAATTGATTTGCATTTTAATGACGGAAATAAGTATTTGACCCCCTCTCAATCAGAAAGATTTCTGGCTCCCAGGTGTCTTTTATACAGGTAACGAGTTGAGATTAGGAGCACACTCTTAAAGGGAGTGCTCCTAATCTTAGCTTGTTACCTGTATTAAAGACACCTGTTCACAGAAGCAATCAATCAGATTCCAAACTCTCCACCATGGCTAAGACCAAAGAGCTCTCCAAGGATGTCAGGGACAAGATTGTAGACCTGCACAAGGCTGGAATGGGCTACAAGACCATCGCCAAGCAGCTTGGTGAGAAGGTGACAACAGTTGGTGCGATTATTCGTAAATGGAAGAAACACACAAGAACTGTCAATCTCCCTCGGCCTGGGGCTCCATGCAAGATCTCACCTCGTGGAGTTGCAATGATCATGAGAACGGTGAGGAATCAGCCCAGAACTACACAAGGCAGCTGGGACCATAGTCACCAAGAAAACAGTTGGTAACACACTACGCCGTGAAGGACTGAAATCCTGCAGCGCCCGCAAGGTCCCCCTGCTCAAGAAAGCACATATACATGCCCGTCTGAAGTTTGCCAATGAACATCTGAATGATTTAAAGGACAACTGGGTGAAAGTGTTGTGGTCAGATGAGACCAAAATGGAGCTCTTTGGCATCAACTCAACTCGCCGTGTTTGGAGGAGGAATGCTGCCTATGACCCCAAGAACACCATCCCCACCGTCAAATATGGAGGTGGAAACATTATGCTTTGGGGTGTTTTTCTGCTAAGGGGACAGGACAACTTCACCGCATCAAAGGGACGATGGACGGGGCCATGTACCGTCAAATCTTGGGTGAGAACCTCCTTCCCTCAGCCAGGGCATTGAAAATGGGTCGTGGAAGGGGTATTCCAGCATGACAATGACCAAAAAAACACAGCCCAAGGCAACAAAGGAGCGGCTCAAGAAGAAGCACATTAAGGTCCTGGAGTGGCCTAGCCAGTCTCCAGACCTTAATCCCATAGAAAATCTGTGGAGGGAGCTGAAGGTTCGAGTTGCCAAACGTCAGCCTCGAAACCTTAATGACTTGGAGAAGATCTGCAAAGAGGAGTGGTGGGACAAAATCCCTCCTGAGATGTGTGCAAACCTGGTGGCCAACTACAAGAAACGTCTGACCTCTGTGATTGCCAACAAGGGTTTTGCCACCAAGTACTAAGTCATGTTTTGCAGAGGGGGTCAAATACTTATTTCCCTCATTAAAATGCAAATCAATTTATAACATTTTGACGCGTTTTTCTGGATTTTGTTGTTGTTATTCTGTCTCTCACTGTTCAAATAAACCTACCATTAAAATTATAGACTCATCATTTCATTGTCAGTGGGCAAACGTACACAATCAGCAGGGGATCAAATACTTTTTCTTGGTTCTTTCGGTAAAGTCACGTAGAAGGTAAGTAATAAAACAACAAAAATAAAACAATAAAATAATATAATAGTAATATAATTATTTTTATGTTTTATTTTTATTATATTATTACTTCCCTTCTACGTGACGACTTTACCGAAAGAACCAAGAAGTTGAATCCCTGCAGTCACGAAAGAAGCTTCAAATCTAAATTTAGATCAAATACTTGTCCCCTCACTGTAACAATAAAACAGAGTTACAAAGTGGCGAGCCGCGTGAAGACACATTAATTTAAACTAACTCAGGCGAGGGCAGGAGGCAAGGCCCCGCGTGGCCAGGCCGCGCCTTGTGATGTTCCAACCTGGACATCGATTCCAATGCTACTCAATTGACATCCCTACGAGAGGCTCTACCTTGGTAAACAACAACAATCACAACAACAACAACCACAAACCACCACGAGAATTATCACCTCAGATTTCAGAAAAAGCGCGGAGCGGGCAGCTTTCTGTTACCTCGTGACGTCACGCGGCAGCAGAAAGTGACATGACGTCACTTCCGAGATACAAGACACTCCCCTCCCACAGATTCAGCAGTGACCATCGCGGAGGTGACGTCACGCACAAGAGCGCGGTGCAGGGTGACGTCACAGAGCTGGATTGGAGGTTAAGTTAATTTAGATTAAATTTCCATTGCTCCATCTCTTGAACAGAGACCCTTGGGTGCGTGAGCTCAGCAACTACAACGTGGACATTATTGTGTGTGTACACAGTGAGTGTGTGTGTACATTGTGTGTGTGTACATTGTGTGTGTATACTGTGTGTGTACACTGTGTGTGTGTATACTGTGTGTACACTGTGTGTGTATACATTGTGTGTGTACACTATGTGTGTGTACACAGTGAGTGTGTGTGTACATTGTGTGTGTACACTATGTGTGTGTACACAGTGAGTGTGTACATTGTGTGTGTACATTGTGTGTGTACACAGTGAGTGTGTGTATACTGTGTGTGTACATTGTGTGTACACTGTGTGTGTACACAGTGAGTGTGTGTATACTGTGTGTGTATACTGTGTGTGTATACTGTGTGTGTACATTGTGTGTGTGTACACACAATATGGTAGCGCATTCTCTATTCATTGCAGAGGTTAAAGGTTCAAATCGGACAGGCACAGCTGGCTACCCCAGTGACATTCACCAAAATATGCGCAGTCTGCTTAACGGCGGATGTAAGACAAGCCACGTGTCACTCACAGCGCACAGGTCATTGCATGTTGGTGTCACGGTCAAAATCGTGCTAATTCCAGACATTGCCCAGACATTATCTAGGTTATTTAATTTAGTGTGTTCTTTCTCCCTCTCTCCTAATGTTCAAGCCTGCGTACTTTACTACGCGTTTTCCGCACTCATTGACATGTTAATTTTGTCTCTAACCCCTCCATCTCTCTGCCCCCGCCCCCTCTGCCTATTTAAGGCCTCACCACAGAGACGATCTCCCTCTCTGTACCTGTGTCACTCTCTCTCTATGTATCTTGGTGATATCTGTCTGCTCATATGTCTGTCTATAGTTTTTCTGGTTAGAATTTTTTGTTGCTATTTCATTTATACCTGATGATGATTGCTTGTGTTGCAATCGAAACGTCGTGATTTTTATTTTACTTTTATTAATTTTAATTTTTTACCTCCGTGACTTTACCGAAAAAACCTAAGAATATTATCCAGAAACCCCACAACCACCTTGTGCCACACAGGGGCAGCTGCCACTTGGGGGCGCCCTTCGATTGTTTGAGACGAGATTCGATACGAAACACCGAGTAGCTGAGGCAATTAAGCAAGCAACTTATGAATGCAAATGTGATGTTCATAACGTGGTGAATCCATGAGAGGTGTTTTGGGTTTGATCGCAAAAATATATAAATGTGTCGTTAAAATCCATCACCACCAACTAGTGAGGGTTGTCACGTAAACAGAACGTGACAATTCGTCACTAGCACAGCACTAGTGTGTAGTGTAGTGTATAGTGTAGTGTAGTGTATAGTGTAGTGTATAGTAGTGTATAATGTAGTGTAGTGTGTAGTGTATAAATAAGTCTTCCCGTTACAGAAGATATCTTCCCGTTACAGAAGATGTCTTCCCGTTACAGAAGATGTCTTCCCGTTACAGATGTACAGAGGCACAGACACGGAGACAGTTTCAGTTTAAAGTTGAATTTATTTTGAGCTATAACCACGTGACCAATGCGGCAACAAACAAAAAACACGAAAAAATAAAATTCTTAAAATGACGACGTGCAACAGAAACATCCAGGAGAAAAAAACTTCCCAAAAAAGCAGCGCATATCAAACAATGACAACCATAATACAATATAGATTAAATTATCAGACACAAAGACAGACACACGCAGAGAGAGAGAGATGGCTTAGCGAAGTGGCTTATCATCACAGGGACAGACCCAGCAGGTGCCTTGGGTTAACTGCTGTGCCAGGCTAGGTGCATGAGGAGGAGGTCACAGGGACAGGCCCTGCATGGTGCCAGTAGGACAGAACCTGCAGGTGCCATGGGTTGACTGCTGTGCCAGGCTGGGTGCATGAGAAAGTCAAGGTACAGACCAGCAGGTGCCGTGGGTTGACTGCTGTGCCAGGCTAGTGCATGAGAAAGTCAAGGTACAGACCCTGCAGGTGCCATGGGTTGACTGCTGTGCCAGGCTGTGCATGAGGAGGTCACGGGACAGACCCAGCAGGTGCGTGGGTTGACTGCTGTGCCAGGCTAGGTGCATGAGGAGGTCACGGGACAGACCCAGCAGGTGCCGTGGGTTGACTGCTGTGCCAGGCTAGGTGCATGAGGAGGTCACGGGACAGACCCAGCAGGTGCCGTGGGTTGGCTGCTGTGCCAGGCTAGGTGCAGGAGGAAGTCACGGGACAGACCCTGCAGGTGCCATGGGTTGACTGCTGTGCCAGGCTAGGTGCATGAGGAGGTCACGGGACCCAGCAGGTGCCGTGGGTTGACTGCTGTGCCAGGCTAGGTGCAGGAGGAAGTCACGGGACAGACCCAGCAGGTGCCATGGGTTGACTGCTGTGCCAGGCTAGGTGCAGGTCATGGCCAGACCCAGCAGTGCCGATGGGTTGACTGCTGTGCCAGGCTGGTGCATGAGGAAGTTCACGGGACAGACCCAGCAGGTGCCGTGGGTTGACTGCTGTGCCAGGCTAGGTGCATGAGAAGTCACGGGACAGACCCAGCAGGTGCCGTGGGTTGACTGCTGTGCCAGGCTAGGTGCATGAGGAGGAGTCACGGGACAGACCCTGCAGGTGCCATGGTTAACTGCAGTTCCAGGACGGCCGAGGTGCCTGGGATGTGTCCAGGCTAGGTGCTGGGTCCTGTGTGGTGAGTCTATGGATCTCTGTGTGGATGAAGGTCCTGATGGGTTCTGTGTGATGAGTCTGTGGGTCTCTGTGGTGAGTGTGAGGTCCTGTGTGGTGAGTCTATGGTCTCTGTGTGTAGTCTGTGGGTCTCTGTGTGGTGATGGTTCTGTGGGGTCTTCTCTGTGTAGTGAGTCTATGGGTCTCTGTGTGGTGAGTCTATGGGTCTCTGTGTGGTGAGTCTATGGATCTCTGTGGTGAGTCTATGGGTCTCTGTGTGGTGAGTCTATGGTCTCTGTGTGGAGTCTATGGGTCTCTGTGTGGTGAGTCTATGGATCTCTGTGTAGTGAGTCTATGGGTCTTTGTGTGTGAGTCTATGGGTCTCTGTGTGGTGAGTCTATGGGTCTCTGTGTGGTGAGTCTATGGATCTCTGTGTAGTGAGTCTATGGATCTCTGTGTGTGAGTCTATGGGTCTCTGTGTGGTGAGTCTATGGGTCTCTGTGTGGTGAGTCTATGGGTCTCTGTGTGTGAGTCTATGGATCTCTGTGTGTGAGTCTATGGGTCTCTGTGTGATGAGTCTATGGGTCTCTGTGTGGTGAGTCTATGGGTCTCTGTGTGTGAGTCTATGGGTCTCTGTGTGGTTAGTCTATGGGTCTCTGTGTAGTGGTCTATGGATCGTGTAGTGAGTATATGGATCTCTGTGTAGTGAGTCTATGGGTCTCTGTGTAGTGAGTCTATGGGTCTCTGTGGTGAGTCTATGGGTCTCTGTGTAGTGAGTCTATGGGTCTCTGTGTGGTGAGTCTATGGGTCTCTGTGTAGTGAGTCTATGGATCTCTGTGTAGTGAGTCTATGGGTCTCTGTGTAGTGAGTCTATGGGTCTCTGTGTAGTGAGTCTATGGATCTCTGTGTAGTGAGTCTATGGGTCTTTGTGTGGTGAGTCTATGGGTCTCTGTGTAGTGAGTCTGTGGGTCTCCACACCGAGGTCACGACAATATTTCGGGAAGCGTTCGAGTTTTCTCGTTTGGCTGTTGCTGTTGTTGTTGCTGTTGTTGTTGTTGCTGTTGTTGTTCCCAGTGAACGGATGAGGACAGAGCGCCTATCCAGAGTTTGAGATCCTGCGAATCGGAGAGAACGTCTCTGCTGAGCACAGGTACCGCACCACGGCAACTACACACACGTAGTAGGTGTTTACCCTTTCAACTGGTACAAAAACTGACACCTTTATACAAGGCATCATGTTTGCAATAACCACAACACAAGCAGTCAAAATGCAAACAAATAGAAACAACTCTTTTGTGTTTTATCTCTCTCTCAAATTTAGCATTCTCAGGAAGAACGTAATCAACCAGGTGGGGTGTTGACTGTTATGTTATACTGGTAGGAACAAAGTGGACCAGCCTACAATAGATTATATCGTCCGTCCGTTTGTCGGTTTGTCCGTCCGTCCGTCCGTGTAGCAACATCGCCCCCTACTGCAAACACTTGGCATGACCCTACAAAAACCTTTACTCAGTGACGCTTTCCTGGCTAAACAAGTGTAACATTCCTATAATTCCTAGATACTTTAATTAAAACTTTATTATGGCTTCCTGGCTAAACAAGTGTAACATTCCCTTATAATTCCCTGAGATAGCTTTTAATTAAAACTTTGAAATAAATAAAAAACTCACAGCGCCTAAAGCCTACAGCTAGGCCTAAAGCCTAGAACTAGGCCTCAAAGTCTCCCTTCGTATCGTACCCCCGCGTGTGTGAAAGGGAGTTAATGTTTAACAATGTTACATTCCCTGATGTTTTTAAATAGAAACATTTACATTTAAAGCTTTTACATTAATATTATAACTTTAAATTATACATTATAATGAAAACATTTAAATTAAAATTAACTCAGCGCCCTAAAGCCTACAGCTAGGCTAAAGCCTAGAACTAGGCCTCAAAATCTCCCTTCGGATGTCCGATTAGTGTAGCAACATCGCCCCCTACTGCAAACACTTGGCAGGACCCTACAAAAACCTTTAGACTCAGTGGGGCTTTCCTGGCTAAACAAGTTTAATAATACATTATGTTTATATTCTTTGGTTATTCGTTCCTACCAGCCCACACCGCAGGGTCCTGTTCCGACTCTCTGTTGTATTACATTACATTTCTAAGTATACTAGATTTGTGTTTCCATTTCATTTATACCTGATGACGATTGCTTGCGTTGCAGTCCAAACGTCGTATACTTGTATTTAATTTATTATTTTCTCTTTATACGTCACTTTACCGAAAGAACCTGTACTGCCACGACGCTTGATTGATTGGTCAGCCACGGTGCCACTGCCGCTCACCAGGGGGCTCTGCTGCCGGCCGCCGCCTTCACAGGCACGCGGCGACCACCGCAAGCGTCACTAGCGGGAGCATCGCCGCCGCCACCACCACGCCCATTGGGGGCTGACGAAGGGGCTCTGAGTCGTCGTGGCGACCGCCTCTTCTTCTGACGAGGAGCGGGCTGGGGGTGGGGGGTCGGGGGGTCACGGAGAGCAGAGAGAAATCCAGCAACGGCGAGCGTCGTAGTCGCCCGTGCCACGAGCGATGTGACTTGTCATCGATAATAAAAACACTGGGACCGGACTCATTTCACTGCCTTGGTGACCCTCCTGGTTCGTCTTTCATAATCAGCGGCCACCATCGATCTACCTGATACACGAACCCCCCCGGAGACTAGACAAGCCATCGCCGCCATCTTGTGCACAGCGATCCAACTGGCTCCATTGAAGCTGTCCGGCAAATGAAAAACATCGTGGACTCCCACACCAGCGATCCAAGAATCACGCACCAGGAGGGACCCACAGACTCATCACACAGACCCAAGACTCATCACACAGAGACCCATAGGACTCATCACCACAGGAGCCCATGGATTCATCACACGGACCCATAGACTCATGAGTCTATGGTGTCTCCTGGTGTGATGAGTCTATGGGTCTCGTGGTGGTGATGAGTCGTGATGGGGTCCTCCTGGTGTGATGAGTCTATGGGTCCCTCTGCGGCATGATGAGTCTACTGGGGTCTGTGTGAGTCTATCCGGTCTCCAGTGTGATGAGTCTATGGGTCTCTGTGTGATGAGTCTATGGGTCTGTGTGAGTCTATGGGTCTCTGTGTGATGAGTCTATGGGTCTCTGTGTGATAAGTCTATGGGTCTGTGTGAGTCTATGGGTCTCTGTGTGATGAGTCTATGGGTCTCTGTGTGGTGAGTCTGGGTCTGTGTAAGTCTATGGGTCTCTGTGTGATGAGTCTATGGGTCTCTGTGTGATGAGTCTATGGGTCTCTGTGTGAGTCTATGGGTCTCTGTGTGATGAGTCTATGGGTCTCTGTGTGATGAGTCTGTGGGTCTCTGTGTGGTGAGTCTGTGGTCTCTGTGTGGTGAGTCTGTGGGTCTCTGTGTGGTGAATCTGTGGGTCTCTGTGTGATATCTTGGGTTCTGTTGTGAGTCTGTGGTCTCTGTGTGTGATTGTGTCCTGTGTGTGATTGTGGGTCTCTGGTGGTGAGTCTGGGTCTGTGTGATGGTCTGGGTCTCGGTGTGGTGAGTCTATGGGTCTTGTGAGTCTATCGGTTCTGTGTGATGAGTCTGTGGGTCTCGTGTGAGTCTATGGGTCTGTGTGAGTCTATGTCTCTGTGTGATGAGTCTATGTGTCTCTGTGTGATGAGTCTATGGGTCTCTGTGTGATGAGTCTATGGGTTCTGTGTGATGATTACCAGATGGGTCTTGTGTGTGAGTCTATGGGTCTGTGTGAGTCTATGGTCTCAGTGTGATGAGTCTATGGGTCTCTGTGTGATGAGTCTATGGGTCTGTGTGAGTCTATGGGTCTCTTGTGAGTCTATGGTCTCTGTGTGATTCTTGGTTCTGTGTGGTCTATGGGTCTGTGTGAGTCTATGGTCTTTGTGATGAGTCTGGCTTGTGTGGTGAGTCTATGGGTCTGTTGAGTCTAGCTCTGTGTGATGAGTCTATGGGTCTCTGTGTGATGGTCTATGGTCTGTGTGAGTCTATGCTCTGTGGATGAGTCTATGGTTGTCTTGGTCTGTGTGAGTCTATGGTCTCTGTGTGAGTCTATGGGTCTGTGTGAGTCTATGGGTCTCTGTGTGATGAGTCTATGGGTCTGTGTGAGTCTATGGGTCTCTCTGTGGTGAGTCTATGGTTCTGTGTGAGTCTATCGGTCTCGTTGTGATGAGTCTATCGGTCTCGGTGTGCAAACCTTCGACGTAGAGGCGTGCCTGGAGCTGCTGGTGGTGCAGCTTGTTGACCGCGTAGCAGGTGTACGTGTCGGAGTCGGCAGGCGACAGGTCCGAGATGAGCAGCGTGCCGTTGGCGAAGGTTTGGTGGCGCTCGCTCGCCAGGGAAGCGCCGTGCTCGCCCTGGAACCTGGCGGTGCGCGGCGTAAGCAAAGAGGGGGGGGGGGGGGAGTCTTGATGTGAACACACACACAGCAGTTCACTGTGTGGTGTGAGTGTTGTACACACACACACAGCAGTTTCACTGTGTGTGTCACACACACACAGCAGTTTCACTGTGTGTGTGTGTTGCAACACCACACAGTTTCACTGTGTGTGTGTGTGTGCACACATACACATACAGTTTTACTTGTGTGTGTGAGTGTTGCACCACACACACAAGTTTCATTGTGTGTCCACACACACAGCTTTCACTGTGTGTGTGTGTGTGTCACACACACACATACAGCAGTTCTTCACATGAGGACGGCTGCTTGCGTTGTGGCCGAAACGTCGTGAGAATTGTATTTTATAATGTTTTATTTTTATTATTTATTATTTCCCTTCTACGTGACTTTACCGAAAGAACCAAGAAGATGAATCCCTGCAGTCACGAAAGCTTTAAATCAGTATTAGGGTTAGAGAATTACCAGTATGAACTACACTACGTCATCCTTGACAGTGTTTAGTTCATGGAGGCAGTAAAGTAGCCGGGCCAGCGTCGGTCTCACCACCAGGATGTTGGGACGTGGCAACCCAAACACGGCACATTCCAAGTACGCCGGCCTGTCCTTCTGTGGCCGTGTACAGCCTGTCCGGCTTCGACAGCATCCGTGGGGGCCCCGGCTGTGCGAGAGGTGGTGGGGATGGGGCAGGGGGGGGGAGGGAGGGTTGCTGGTTAGAGGAATGTTGTGGAACCCTGGCAGCCAAGAGATGCCCACCAGGTGAAGCCAGGAGGAGATCTTGGGGGTGGTGGCCAGGAATTGACGAGGGAAGCTTCAGGAAGGGAAGTGAGAAAGAGAGAGAGGAGATTTGGGAGGAAATGGAGGGAGCGGGAGGGAAGAGCCGGAGGAACACTGAGTGGTTATCCCTTCCACGGAAAACAGGAAGTGGGATTTTAATGTGGGAGGGGGAGGGGAGGAGGCAGGGGAGAGGAGGAGAGGGTTTTTGAAGGGGGGAAACAACACGAGGAGAAGCAAGACAGATGTTTTGCCGGAGAGGACTCACACAGAGAACCGCACAGACTCATCACACAGAGACCCATAGACTCACACAGAGACCCATAGACTCATCACACAGAGACCCATAGACTCACACAGAGACCCATAGACTCATCACACAGAGACCCATAGACTCACACAGAGACCCATAGACCATCACACAGAGACCCATAGACTCATCACACCAGAGACTCCACAAGACCCATCACACAGAGACCCATAGACTCACACAGAGACCACAGACTCACACAGAGACCCACAGACTCACACAGAGACCCATAGACTCACACAGAGACCACAGACTCACACAGCGACCCATAGACTCACACAGAGACCCACAGACTCACACAGCGACCCACAGACTGACACAGAGACCCACAGACTTACACAGAGACCCACAGACTCACACAGAGACCCACAGATTGCATAGAGACTCAGTCGTCCTTCCCCCGCACCTCCGACCGTCATAGTTGGCTACGTGCGGCTCTCACCCAGGACGTTGACGTAGGCGTTGGCCAGGATGGTGCCATGACGGTTGGAGGCCTGGCACTGGTACACGCCGGTGTCTTCCTCCCGCAGCCAGGGCAGCGTCAGGAAGTGCGGTCCACCCGCCGGTCCGGCACCGCGGGGGCTTCTGCTCCGTGGCACGGCGGCACGACGCCCGGCACGGTTTGGCGCGGTCTCGGCGCACGATGTGGAACGATTTTAACCACGATTTGGAATGGTCTGAGCGCGATTTGGCATTGTTTGGCAGGATGCATTTAGCGCAACGCGGCGTGATCCGGCTCACTTCGCTACGTCCTGTGGGTGAGCGTGCGACCGGCTGGGTGAGGGTGTGCACATTGCGGACGAGTGAGCGGGCGAGTGAGCGGGGCGACTGGTTGACCGAGCGTGTGATTTTACCTGGCGATCGGTCGACCGAGCGATCGGCTGACGAGCGTGTGTACGTGCACGTCGGTGGACAAGCGGGCGAGCGAGCGTGCGATCGACCCGCGAGTGAGCGGGCAGGGCGAGTGGCCGAGCGAGACTGACCCCCCCCCCGCGTCTCACCGTCGATGGGCACGCCGTTGAGGAACCAGCGGATGGTCGGTGCGGGGATTCCCGCTTGCGAAGCACGTGAGCTCGGCGCTGTCCCCCGGCGCGTAGCTGCGGCTCTCTGGCAGCGGAGCGAACCAGTGCGGCTTCGCTGCAGAGGCCGGGAGGGAGGGGGCAGGGGGGAGGAGGGGGGGGAGCGGGGTGAGGAGGAGGAAGAGGAGGAGGGGGGGAGGAGGAGGGGGGAGGAGGAGGGGGGGAGGAGGGGGGGGAGGAGGGAGGGGGGGGAGGGGAGGGGGGGAGGGAGGGGGGGGGGAGGAGGAGGGGGGGGAAGAGGGGGGGAGGAGGAGGAGAGGGGGAGGAGGAGGCAGGGGGAGGAGGAGGGGGGGGGGGAGGAGGGGGGGGGGAGGAGGAGGAGGGGGGGGGAGGAGGAGGGGGGGAGGAGGAGGGGGGAGGAGGAGGAGGGGGAGGAGGGGAGGGAGGAAGAGGAGGAGGGGGGGCAGGGCGGAGGGGGCAGGGGGGGAGGAGGGGTTAGACAATGTCCCTTGCTTGTCAACTAGACAAGCAAGGGACATGTGTGGTTACCAGGAAGGTCCACTGAGCTACGTAGCTCACAGGCGGACCGGCTCTCGGACGAACAAACCCACGTGACTTTCACACGGCACCAGCGAGTGTCAAGGCAGAACCAGACAGGGGGGTGGGTGGGGGGGGGTCCCCACCTGCGATAGGGAAAGGCGGCTGATGGAAACTAACAAAGTGAGGTGTCAGTCACCATCGGTGTGGCCGGCTTTCCTATAGACAGGGACCACCACCACCACAGCCAGCCAGCAGCACCGCCGCCACCGCGCCCGCCACCACCACCACCACTACCACCACCACTGCAGCAGCAGCACCGCCACCACCACCACCGCAGCAGCAGCAGCGCACCACCAGACAGCGGAGGGAGAATGGAGGCAGACCCCCGGCTGTGAATGGGAACTCGAGGTTGTTGCCGGGTTCGTAGCGGAGTGGCGCTAACACCTGAGCCACCACTCCGCCACGCGCACACACGCACACCCACACACGCAGGCACACGCACCGCACCGCACACGCACACAGGCACCACGCACACACGCACACACACACACAGGTGCACACACACACACACAGATGCACACGCGCGCAGACACGCACGCACACACACACAGACACACACACACACAGACACACAAACACACACACACAGGTGCGCACACACACAGACACACACACAGGCACACACCACACATAGACACACACACACAGGTGGCGCACACCTTCCACGGTGACCGTGACGGTGTGCAGCGCCACGCCTCGCTGTTGAAGGCGCGGCACTGGTAGCTGCCGCCGTGTGACAGCGTCGCGTTGCGGATGGCCAGCGTCGTGCCGGGGTCGTGCTGGCCTCGTGCCGGAGCCGTGCCGGGGGGTGCGGCGAGGGGGGCGGCTTCCTCATCCGACGACAACAACATCCCACCCCACTTGCTCCAGCTCACCTCCGGCGTGGGGCTACGCACACACACACAGGGAACGCCACACGCACACACACGCGCGCACGTGTGTGTGTGTGTGTGCACGTGTGTGTGTGTCAGTTGACCCGTGGCACCTGGGTCTGCCCCGTGACCTCCTGCCAGCGGGCGTTCGACACTTCACGTGGCCTCAAGGTGCACATGGCCTGGCGCAAGCGTCGTGGTGACGTCAACGCCACTTAGTGGCGAATGGCGGTTGTTGTTGTGTTGCACTTGTGTGTGTGTAGATGTGGTGCGTGTGTGTGGGGAGCGGTAGTGTAGCGGTTAGCGCGCTGCGCTACGAACCCGGCGACCCGAGTTCGATTCCCGCTCACGGCCAACACCAGTGACGATTATCTGAACCGGTCCTGGGCCTCCCCTAGGTCGACTCAGCCTCAAATGAGTACCTGGTGCGGTGTGTAAACATCGCCACTGGGGAGACAAAGGCGGTCGGGCGTGGTGCTGGCCACCCACCCCCTCGTGTGCCGTGCCGGCCTTCATAGGTGCTCGCTAACAGCACTTGCCCCTACAGTCTGTTAAGGCTATACGGGGGTCTTTGTCTTGTGCGTGTGCGTGCGTGTGTGTACGTACAGGCCTCGTGTGATGCACGTCAACAGCAGCGTCTCCCCGGTGAGCACCACCTTGCTGCTCGTCTCCCCCGCGGGCTCCACGAACACCGGCCGGCTTTTTGACGGACGCTCTGCGTGTGCAATCATCCACGTGGGGCGCGGGAGCGGTGGCACAGTGGTTAGCGTCTACACTGCGCTACAAAAGCTGGCCACGAGCCGAGTTTGATTCCCGCCGTAGGGCAACACCGGTGACGGTTATGTGAACACGCGCATACGTACGCACACACGTACACACACGTACACACACGTACACACACGCACACACACACGTACACACACACACACGTCACACACACACACACGTACACACACACGTACACACACCACACGTACCACACACACGTACACACACACACGTACACACACACACACACACACGTACACACACACGTACACACACACACACGTACACACACACACGTACACACACGTACCACACACGTACACACACACGTACACACACACACGTACACACACACACATACACACACACACACACACGACACACACACACACACACACACGACGTACACACACACACGACACACACACACACACCACACAACAACAACCGCCATTCGCCACTAAGTGGCGGTGACGTCACCACGACGCTTGTGCCAGGCCAAGTGCACCTTGAGGCCACGTGAAGTGTCGAACGCCCGCTGGCAGGAGGTCACGGGGCAGACCCAGCAGGTGCCACGGGTCGACTGACCGAGATGACCGAGATGACTGGCTGATGCACCACCTGTGCCCCCTACTGTGCCAACTTGCTGTGCTTTAGCCACCCGGCGCTCCGCTCGTTGTTGTGAGCGTCGCTCCTCCGCCCTCCGTTGTTGTTGGAGGGCGACTGCCTCCAACTGCCCAGTAGCGTCCTTCACGAGCCTCCTCCACAGAGGCCGATCTTGACACCGCTGGTACCAGTCATCGGCAAGTCCACTCAGCTCCACGTCCTCCTGTACCACATCACTCCATCTCTTCTCTAGCCCGTGCCGCGCCCGTTTAGCCCCCTCGATCCGGCCGAACAAAAGCTGTTTAGGCATGCGGTGGCTGGGCATGCGGGCTACATGACCCAGCCAACGCAGCCTTGCCTGCCGGAGGAGCTCACCGATGGGACTTTGCCCAGATCTTTCAAGGATTTGTGAGCTCCTCACACAATCCAGCCTGGTTAAACCCAGGATGGATCGTAGGCAGGCCAGCCTAAATGTTTCCAACCGGCGAAGATGCTCCATTAGGGGGGTCCACGTTTCGCAAGCGTAGAGAAGGGAGGGAATGACCGTGGCCGAGAAGACCTGAAGCTTCGTGCGGAGCGACAGACCAGGTAGCTTCCACACAGCGTTACGCAACCGATGAAAAGATATGCCGCTCGACTGATTCGGAGTGAGACCTCTGCTGTAAACTGGAGCCGGTCATGAGCACACTGCCCAGGTATGGGAAACTCTCCACTCTCTCCACAACTGCCCCATCACCGATTGGGAGTTGTGGGGGTGGAGTGTCCGATGGTACAAAATACCCAGGCAGGTGCTTAGTTTTGGTGGGGCTGATGGTAAGGCCCCACCTCTTAGTGGCACGCTCCAGTTCAGCAGCAGCGTCTCCAACTCCTCTCTGATGAGCAGCAATTACCAATCATCGGCATACATAACGTGGTTGACCAATAGGGAGCCATCCCTTGACGCACCCGGGCATCGATCAGCCTCCCATTGTATCTGTACCAGATGGAAATTCCTCCGGTACAGCTATTGAAGGCTTCACGAACTACGTGGTCGAAATAGATGTTAAATAATGTGGGAGCCAGAGGACATCCCTGTCGCACCCCAAGGTGTACAGGGAATGGCTCCGACTCCCGGCCACGTAGTTTTACCCGGGCCCGCTCACCATCATGAAGGTCCTTAATGATCGTGAGCAGAGGGTCAGGGACTCCGAAAGCACGAAGAACAACCCAGAGCCCAGGCCTACTGATGGTATCATAGGCCTTGACCAGGTCAATAAAGCAGAGATGTAGGTCTTGTTGGAATTCCCTACACCTCTGCTGTAGCAGACGGACAGAAAATATGGCATCTGTGCAGGACCGCCCTTTCCTGAAACCGCATTGGGGCTCCGCAAGCCTCTCCTCAGCGTGCCTAGCAAGGCGATGTTGAATAATCCTTGCCAGGACCTTTCCCGGCACACTGAGGAGTGAGATGCCCCTGTAGTTGTTACAGTCTGTGCGGTCCCCCTTCTTAAAGAGGGGGACCACCAGGGCATCCTTCCAATCCTGCGGAACCCGTCCAGTGGTCCAGACTGTTGTTATGATGTCATATAGGGCAGTCTGTGCACAAACGCCACCCTCCCTCAGCATTTCGCTTGGGAGATCATCTCTGCCCGGTGCCTTTCCTGGTCTCAGACTCGGATCGCCTCAGTACTTCCTCAACAGATGGCACCTCAGCCAGCCACTCACACACACACACACGCACACACGTACGCACACAGTCACACACACACACACACACGTACACACACACGCATACACACACACACGTACACACACACGTACACACACACGCGCACACACACACGTACACACACACACGTACACACAACACGTGCACACACACACACGTCCACACACGCACACACACACACGTACACACACACGTACACACACACACGTACACACACACACGTACACACACACACGTACACACACACACGTACACACATACACACACACGTACACACACACACGTACACACACACGCACACGTCCACGCACACACACACGCACGCACACGTCCACGCACACACACACGCGTACACACACACGCACACACACACACGTCCACGCACACACACACACACGGCCACACACGCACACACACACACACGTCTACACACGTCCACACATGTCCACGCACACACACACACGTACACACACACACACGTCCACGCACACACACACATACACACACACGCACACACACACGTACACACACACACACACGTCCACACACACACACACGTACACACACACGCACACACACACACGTACACACACACGCACACACGTACACACACACACACGGCCACGCACACACACGTACACACACACACACGTCCACACACACACGTACACACACACGCACACAGTCATGCACACACACACACGTACACACGTACACGCACACACAAACACGTCCACACACACACACGTCCACGCACACACACACGCGTAGACACACACGTACACACACACACACACACGTCCACGCACGCACTTCCCGGCGTTTGCCACCGCTGCCGCCACTCACCGCGTATGACGACCAGCCGTAGCGGCTGCTTGTGGCGGATGGTGCCCCCGTGTGCAGGTAGCGAGCGTGGCACACGTAGTCACCCTCGTCGCCGGGGAGCACGTTGGCGAAATGCAGGTCACCCTCCGGACCCTGCGTTACTCGCCCATCCAGCGGCACTTTCTCCACGGCTGCGGCGGTGGTGGTGGTGGCGGTGGTGGCGGTGGTGGCGGCGGTGGTGGTGGTGGTGGTGGCGGTGGTGGTGGTGGTGACGGTGGTGGCGGCGGTGGCGGTGGGTGGTGGTGGTGGCGGCGGTGGCGGTGGCGGTGGTGGCGGTGGTGGTGGTGGTGGCGGTGGCGGTGGCTGTGGTGGTGGCGGCGGTGGCGGTGGCGGTGGCGGTGGTGGCGGTGGCGGTGGTGGTGGCGGTGGCGGTGGTGGTGGCGGCGGTGGCGGTGGTGGTGGCACCACCCCGGGTGGAGGGCGGTGGGCAGTCGGAGGGGCGGCGGGGGGAGGGATTGAGGAGATCAGAATCGTTATACAGGTAGGAACAATGTTCCACACTCTTCGTGGTTCTTTCGGTAAAGTGACTTAGAAGGGAAGTAATAAAATAATAAAAATAAAACATAATGTGTTTTATTTTTATTATTTTATAATAAAATAAAACATATGTTTTCTTTTTATTATTTTATTACTTCCCTTCTACGTGACTTTACCGAAAGAACCAAGAAGATGAATACAGTGATACCTCGGTTCACGAACGCTTCTGTTCACGAACAACTCCGTTCACGAACAGAAAAGTTAATAAAAATGTGCTCTGGTTCACGAACTCCGCTTCGTTCACGAACAGGAGCCGCGGCCATTTTAATGCTATTTCCAGGCTGTCACATGGTCGTGACTTCCTGTAGGAAGATCGTGGAGAGAAGAAGAGACACAGAAAGAAGTACTTTGAGTACTGCGAAGACACTTTCAGTGACTTTTTGCTTTTTGGTGTGCTTTTTAGCACATACAGTACTGTACTGTACTACTGTACTGTACAATACTGTACTTACTGTATTGTACAGTTCACCCGTTTGAGTGCTTACTGAAGTAATCTCAAGCAAGGTTAGTGTTCTCTCTTTATGCATTACTATACTGCACAGTACTAATGTGTATTTAATTTGTTTAATATTTTTGTGCTTCAAAAACCAAAAAAAAAGGTCAGAACGGATTAACCGGATTTACATTGAACCCTATGGGAAAATGTGCCTCGTTTCACGACCAATTCGGTTCGCGACCAGTCAGTTCACGAATTAAGTTCGTGAACCGAGGTATCACTGTACCTGCAGTCACGAAAGCTTTAAATCGAAATGTTCCACACTGCCCACCAGGGATTATATACCTGTCTGTCTGTCTGTCGTGCATAAATAAATATATAATACAAACAGCTCTTTGATTGGTGGAGACCTACTGCCGGGTACGGAGAGGGGAGGGGCCTAAGGAAGGGGGATCAGAGGAGGGCCTGAGGGGGGGTCAGGGGAAGGGCCTAAGGGACATCACGGGACGATTCACCGCTCCGCTACTCAGGGTGGGGTCGTCTGGCACGACCACCCGAATGTGACATTGTGGCCGTCGCTCTGCATCCACATCAGCGGCCGCGCGGAAGCTGAAGAACGCGGATGTCCAGTGTGGGCATGGGGTCAGCGAGTTACAACAACCAACGATGCAAACAACGCGATGGGAGAAGAGAGACACGCAAACTACAAATATACAGCAGCAGGCGACAGGGTCGGGATCGAACCCACGACCTCCTGTACATCAGGCGAGGTAGTCAACATCTCATAGCCACCGTGATGATGATGAGAGAGACACGCAAACTCCAAATATACAGCAGCAGGCGTCGTCAGGGTCGGGATCGAACCCAAGACCTCCTGCGTGCCAGGCGAGGTAGTCAACATCTCATAGCCAGCGCGGTACTCACAGCTGCAACATCTCATAGCCAGCGTGGTACTCACAGCTGCAACATCTCATAGCCAGCGTGGTACTCACAGCTGTGACATCTCATAGCCAGCGTGGTACTCACAGCTGCAACATCTCATAGCCAGCGTGGTACTCACAGCTGTGACATCTCACAGCCAGCGTGGTACTCACAGCTGTAACATCTCATAGCCAGCGTGGTACTCACAGCTGCACATCTCATAGCCAGCGTGGTACTCACAGCTGTGACATCTCATAGCCAGCGTGGTACTCACAGCTGCTACATCTCATAGGCAGCGTGGTACTCACAGCTGTCACATCTCATAGCCAGCGTGGTACTCACAGCTGTAACATCTCATAGCCAGCGTGGTACTCACAGCTGCCACATCTCATAGGCAGCGTGGTACTCACAGCTGCCACATCTCATAGCCAGCGTGGTACTCACAGCTGTGACATCTCATAGCCAGCGTGGTACTCACAGCTGTGACATCTCATAGCCAGCGTGGTACTCACAGCTGCAACATCTCATAGCCAGCGTGGTACTCACAGCTGCTACATCTCATAGCCAGCGTGGTACTCACAGCTGTGACATCTCATAGCCAGCGCGGTACTCACAGCTGCTACATCTCATAGCCAGCGCGGTACTCACAGCTGCAACATCTCATAGCCAGCGCGGTACTCACAGCTGCTACATCTCATAGCCAGCGTGGTACTCACAGCTGTAACATCTCATAGCCAGCGTGGTACTCACAGCTGTGACATCTCATAGCCAGCGCGGTACTCACAGCTGTAACATCTCATAGCCAGCGTGGTACTCACAGCTGCTACATCTCATAGCCAGCGTGATACTCACAGCTGCCACATCTCATAGCCAGCGTGGTACTCACAGCTGTGACATCTCATAGCCAGCGTGGTACTCACAGCTGTAACATCTCATAGCCAGCGTGGTACTCACAGCTGTGACATCTCATAGCCAGCGTGGTACTCACAGCTGTGACATCTCATAGCCAGCGTGGTACTCACAGCTGCCACATCTCATAGCCAGCGTGGTACTCACAGCTGTGACATCTCATAGCCAGCGTGGTACTCACAGCTGTGACATCTCATAGCCAGCGCGGTACTCACAGCTGCTACATCTCATAGCCAGCGTGGTACTCACAGCTGCAACATCTCATAGCCAGCGCGGTACTCACAGCTGCTACATCTCATAGCCAGCGTGTGGTACTCACAGCTGTAACATCTCATAGCCAGCGTGGTACTCACAGCTGTGACATCTCATAGCCAGCGCGGTACTCACAGCTGTAACATCTCATAGCCAGCGTGGTACTCACAGCTGCTACATCTCATAGCCAGCGTGATACTCACAGCTGCCACATCTCATAGCCAGCGTGGTACTCACAGCTGTGACATCTCATAGCCAGCGTGGTACTCACAGCTGTAACATCTCATAGCCAGCGTGGTACTCACAGCTGCAACATCTCATAGCCAGCGCGGTACTCACAGCTGTGACATCTCATAGCCAGCGCGGTACTCACAGCTGCTACATCTCACAGCCAGCGTGGTACTCACAGCTGTAACATCTCATAGCCAGCGTGGTACTCACAGCTGTAACATCTCATAGCCAGCGTGGTACTCACAGCTGTGACATCTCATAGCCAGCGTGGTACTCACAGCTGCTACATCTCATAGCCAGCGTGGTGCTCACAGCTGCCACATCTCATAGCCAGCGTGGTACTCACAGCTGTGACATCTCATAGCCAGCGTGGTACTCACAGCTGTGACATCTCATAGCCAGCGTGGTACTCACAGCTGTAACATCTCATAGCCAGCGCGGTACTCACAGCTGCCACATCTCATAGCCAGCGCGGTACTCACAGCTGCCACATCTCATAGCCAGCGTGGTACTCACAGCTGTGACATCTCATAGCCAGCGTGGTACTCACAGCTGCCACATCTCATAGCCAGCGTGGTACTCACAGCTGTGACATCTCATAGCCAGCGTGGTACTCACAGCTGTGACATCTCATAGCCAGCGTGGTACTCACAGCTGTAACATCTCATAGCCAGCGCGGTACTCACAGCTGCCACATCTCATAGCCAGCGCGGTACTCACAGCTGCCACATCTCATAGCCAGCGTGGTACTCACAGCTGTGACATCTCATAGCCAGCGTGGTACTCACAGCTGTAACATCTCATAGCCAGCGTGGTACTCACAGCTGCCACATCTCATAGCCAGCGTGGTACTCACAGCTGTGACATCTCATAGCCAGCGTGGTACTCACAGCTGTAACATCTGATAGCCAGCGTGGTACTCACAGCTGTGACATCTCATAGCCAGCGTGGTACTCACAGCTGTAACATCTCAGCCAGCGTGGTACTCACAGCTGCCACATCTCATAGCCAGCGCGGTACTCACAGCTGTAACATCTCATAGCCAGCGCGGTACTCACAGCTGCCACATCTCATAGCCAGCGTGGTACTCACAGCTGTGACATCTCATAGCCAGCGTGGTACTCACAGCTGTGACATCTCATAGCCAGCGTGGTACTCACAGCTGTGACATCTCATAGCCAGCGTGGTACTCACAGCTGCCACATCTCATAGCCAGCGTGGTACTCACAGCTGCAACATCTCATAGCCAGCGTGGTACTCACAGCTGTGACATCTCACAGCCAGCGTGGTACTCACAGCTATGACATCTCATAGCCAGCGTGGTACTCACAGCTGTGACATCTCATAGCCAGCGCGGTACTCACAGCTGCAACATCTCATAGCCAGCGTGGTACTCACAGCTGTGACATCTCATAGCCAGCGTGGTACTCACAGCTGTAACATCTCATAGCCAGCGTGGTACTCACAGCTGTGACATCTCATAGCCAGCGTGGTACTCACAGCTGTGACATCTCATAGCCAGTGTGGTACTCACAGCTGCCACATCTCATAGCCAGCGTGGTACTCACAGCTGCCACATCTCATAGCCAGCGCGGTACTCACAGCTGTCCAGCCAGAAGACGGTGGGAGGAGGGAAGCCGTGGGGAGGAGGGCGGCAGTGCAGAACGGCCGGGGAGCCCACGGCGGCCATGACGGGCGCCAGCTGCTCACGCGGCCACCGCGGGGCGCCTGCAGGGTACAGACAAAGACCCCCCGTGTAGCCTGCACAGACCGTCGGGGCAAGTGCTGCCAGCAAGTAGCATGGGTTGGTGGTCAGGCACCGCACACCGCAATGGTAACGTGTTTACACGTCGCATTAGGTACTCGTTTGAGGCTGAGTCGACCTAGGGGAGGGCCCAGGACGGGTTCAGCAACTTTGTGTGTGGGGAGCGGTTGTGCAGCGGTTAGCACACTGTGTGTGTGTGTGGGGAGCGGTGTTGCAGCGGTTAGCGCCCTGTGTGTGTGGGGAGCGGTGTTGCAGCGGTTAGCGCCCTGTGTGTGTGAGTGGGGAGTGGTGGTGCAGCGGTTAGCGCCCTGTGTGTGTGAGTGGGGAGTGGTGGTGCAGCGGTTAGCGCCCTGTGTGTGTGTGAGTGGGGAGTGGTGGTGCAGCGGTTAGCGCCCTGTGTGTGTGAGTGGGAGTGGTGGTGCAGCGGTTAGCGCTGTGTGTGTGAGTGGTGGTTGACGGTGCGAGCGTGGCCCCCCCCCCCCACTCACGCGCCAGCCTCACGGTGATGTTGGCGCTGAGCGCCGTGCCAGCCCGGTTACGCGCCGAGCAGCGGTAGACCCCCTGGTAGACCTCCACCGCGTCACCGTCACGTCACCGCCGCCCTCAGCCGCCGCCGCGGCCGCCAAGTCGACGGTGAAGGACCCCGAAGTGTCGCCATGGCGCCGCACGTGGGGGTCACTGTCGGGGTCAAAGCTGCCGCCATCTTTGCTCCACAAGAACCTGCATGCAGCACGAGGGGGGAGGGAGGGAGGGAGGGAGGGGGGGATGGGATGGAGGGAGGGGGGTGGGGATGGGATGGAGGGGGGAGGGGGAGGGAGGTGGGGATGGGATGGAGGGAGGGGGGTGGGATGGGATGGGATGGAGGGAGGGAGGGGAGGGAAGGGAGGGGGGAGGGAGTGAGAGAGTTAATTAGGGATGGAGGGAGGGAGGTGGGGAGGGGGGTGTAAGTCGGGAGGGAGGGATGGAAGTCGGGAAGAAGGGGAGATGGAGGAGGGAGGGATGGCGGGAGGTGTGTGCAGCGTACGTGGGCGCTGGGTTGCCGTGTGCTTCACACTGCAGCACGATGTTGTCCCGTGAGTCCACGACGTAGTCCTCCCGCGATTGCCGCGTGATGGACGGGGGCTGAGTGACTGCAAGAGGTCGACGTGTTAGCTCACGGGTAGTGACTCATGTTGCAGTTTATTGGCAACAGCATTCCAGACCCTGGGGCATCAATAGCAAAGGCCCTTCCTCCAGTATTTGTACGGCAACAGGGAATGTGAAGCTGGTAAATGAGCGAAGACCTTAGGTGTTATAATTGGTTTTTTTACCCTTCTATCTGGCAACAAAACTGACACCTTTTTTACAAGGAGTCATGTTTGCATAGACCACAATACCTGCAGTCATAATGCAAACAAAAAACATAACTCTGATAATGTATGCACTGTCCTTGAAGTTGATTGGTCCACACCCGAGACAGCTTTCCTTAGAGCCTAGTCTCACATGGGTTGGACCAGATGACGCCAAAAGGCGCACAACTCAAAGACAATGCACCATCAGAGTATGAGAGCTCGGGGTAAGCATTTACACCATTGGAACCTCATTTGCCAGTAAAAAATATGATAATTGTTTTTTACCCTTTATCTGGCAACAAAACTGACACCTTTTTTACAAGGAGTCATGTTTGCATAGACCACAATACCTGCAGTCGTAATGCAAACAAAAAACATAACTGATGATGTGCACTGTCCTTGAAGTTGATTGGTCCACAACTGAGACAGCTTTCCTTAGAGCCTAGTTAGTCTCACATGGTCCTTGAAGTTGATTGGTCCACACCCGAGACAGCTTTCCTTAGAGCCTAGTCTCACATGGGTTGGACCAGATGACGCCAAAGGCGCACCTTATGTGCTGTAGAGGGGGGGGGGTCTCAGCTTAACGGGGGGGGGGCTACTCACGGTCAAGGGGCAGGACGAGGGGGGGGTCACAAAGAGCGCCAAGCAGCAAAGACACCAGCAACGCCACGAAGCCGCCGGCGGCTGTGGTGGTGGTGGTGGAGAAAGAAGCCGCCATCGGGGTGGGGGCAGGGAGGGTGGTCGACGGGGGGGGGCTCCCTTCACTTGGCTAGGAGGGGAGGAAGGGGGGGGAGCAAGAAGGAGGGGGGAGGGAGTAGGAGAGGGAGGGGCGGCAGGAGGGGAAGGATGGGAGGGAGATTTGGGGGTCTTACAATGGAACATCTGTGACGTGTTGTTTGTCTACTAAAAGCCATCCAGGCAGCGAATTTCAGTCACGTAGGGGAAAATAAATAGTAATAAATAAATTATAAAATGATAGAAATTATAGAAATAAAATTATTATAATATTATTTTATATTATTTAATTTCTATAATTGTTCCCATCATTTTATTATTTAATATTTATTTTTTATTTTACCCTGACTTTACCGAAAAAACCTAAGAGTATGAATCGTTGCAGTCACGAAAGCTTCAAATCTAGAAGCATTGAGGTGTTTTAGAAATACAGATGAAGGTCTTCATTCCGATGCGCTATCAAGTTCTTTTACACAAACGCCGAGGAAGGTCACGGGGTCAGGACATGAGAACATTCAGTACAAAAGCACGATAAGTGAAGGAAAGGTGGACAAATCACTTGTAAAAAATTAACCCGTAAAAACAAAGTTTTTCACTATAAATCCTTTATATGCGTGGCATCGGTTTTATTTTATTATTCATTTCTGTTTTTCTTGAGTAAGAGATTCATTTTTATCACATTGGTATTTTAAATTAAATATAAGGGAAGTCGTATATAAGCTAAGAATATGAATCCTTGCAGTCACGAAAGCTTCAAATCTAGAATGTTTAAAGCTCTCTTGATTAGAAGCTTTCGTGACTTCAGGAATCCATACACTTTGGTTCTTTAGGTAAATTCACGTAGGTGTAAAATAAAATAAATCACGACGTTTCGGGCTCAACACAAGCGTCTATCATCAACACAAGCATCCATCATCATCACCTGATGATGGACACTATACCGACGTAACTTTACCGAAAGAACCAAGAGTATAACTGAACACTGTTTTAAAACTCTCTTCTATAGGCACAGCGCCATTTTGGCTTTTCATTATCAGATTCGTTAACTTGGCTTTTTGATTTTACCAAATGAACAGCTTTTTCTCAGCAACCCCAGGTGGGACTCGAACCCACAATCCCTGGCTTAGGAGGCCAGTGCCTTGTCCATTAGGCCACTGGGGCTACATGTAGCATGATGAAAACCTGGCTTATGTACAGACTTCGTAAATAAACTCACAATTAAAAAATATATGTTTTTCCCCTTTCGTCCCCTCTGTTTAATTCATGTTGATAATTGTTTTTTTCCTAAAAAGTGGAAAATTTTGGAATTTTTTTCACGAAAATAAATTGTCACGCACAACGAGTCTGTGTGCAAAATGTCAGCTCGATTGGATCACGGGAAGTGGTTTAAAAAACGACCGAAAGATTTGCACGGTCTAAGCCAGCAAGCAAGTGAACTTAATATAAAGGATTTAAAAATACGTCAATTTTCTTTGAGATTTGAAGCTTTCGTAACTGCAAGGATTCATACTCTTAGGTTTTTTCGGTAAAGTCACGTAGGGAAAAAATAAGAAAAATATAATAATAAATGAAAAATAACTAAATTACATCACAATTGAGTTATTTTTCGTTTATTATAATTTTATAACTTTTATTACCTACGTAGTTTTACCGAAAAAAACCTAAGAGTATATCAATTATCTGTATACCGATTAAATCTAGTTTAGTTTTATCTGTATATGGATAACACGTAGTTTAGCTGTATCTGTATATCGATAAACAATATCGTGTTTTCATGTTATCTGTATATAGATGACGAATTAGTTAAGTTGAATATGTTTAAATGATGGTTTTACCTTTCCTCTACTTTGCGTGGCGGTGACGCTGATTCTGCCGAGTTGTTGAACTCAGCAGCAGCAGAAGGAGCAGTGCAGATGGAGGGTGGCATGTGATGTCGATCTGAATGTCACTTCTATTTACGATGGAGATGTGTCACGACGACCCTATCATCGTAAGTCGAAAATATCGTAAGTCGAAGATGGCCTCTAGCCTAGCCAGGAGTCTTACAGGGTGGTGGTAATCTAGCAAAACAGAGCAAGTTACAGTAGCGTACTGTATAGACTATATCCTGTGTGTTTATTAATTACAAGACTGTATTGCACAGTAACATTTAAAGTAAAAAAAAACAAGGTAAATTCTTACCTACCTATATGAACTGCAAATTAATATGAAGTTTGTTCAGGAAACAATTCTATCTGCTAGAAAAATAAACTTTTAGCATGCATTGAACGTATCGTATCGTGGTAACATTGAAATGAAATCGCTAAAGCTACGTATCATAGTGTAGTGTATGTAGTGTATAGCGTAGTGTATAGTAATAGTGTAGTGTAGTGTAGTGTATTTTTAGTGTGTAGTGTATAGTGTAGTGTATAGCGTAGTGTATAGTAATAGTATAGTGTGTAGTTTAGTGTGTAGTGTATAGTGTAGTGTATATTAGTGTGTAGTGTATAGTGTAGTGTATAGTGTAGTGTATAGTAATAGGTAGTGTTATAGTTAGTTAGTATAGTTAGTGTAGTGTATATTAGTGTGTAGTAGTAAATAAAATCGCTAAAGCTACGTATCATAAATGCATTCACCGTGGCCAATTACAGCCAACGTTAGTTGAGCGTGGACAATTCGACCCAAGCCGAAACATAACATTTACAAAAGAATGTTTTAAAATATAATTTTTTTTTTTTTAATGATAGAATATAGTGTTGTCATCAGTATGACGTAAGTATACCAAGTTTGCAGTCGATGCCACATTGGGAAGTGGGTTAAAATTGACTTTCAAGATTTGAGGATACAACAACGACAACAACAACAACGTGTAAAATTGGAATCATGGAGAGTATCTATATGAACAAGGCGCTCTACCTACAGCATGTACCGCTATAAACCTTGTGCATGTGTAGTAGTACCCCAGTGATTACCATGAACATCGGGTCATTTGTATGGGCTAAGGGTAAAAGTAGGCTCATTGTTTTTCTTACTCTTAAGTTTTTTTCCGTAAAGACACGTTGGTTAAATAATAATAATAAAATAATAATACGTGAAAATAAGTCGATGTATTTTTATTTTATTTTATTATAATTTTTTATTTTTTTACCGACATGACTTTACCGAAAAAACAACCCGCTAAGAGTATGAACCCTTGCAGTCACGAAAACTTCAAATCTAGAATCGCTGCTTTTCCCTTTAACCTCCACCTTGCCGAGGCCTACACGCACACACTCACCCCCCACTCGCTCGCTCACTCACCCACACAGCAGGAGGATGAGGTGGAGGTGGTGGTGATGAGAGGCTTGCCTGGTGAGGTGTCAGTCCCAGCACCACAGCAATGGTGGAGCAGCAGTAGCCCAGCAAGAACCCAGCCAGCACCCAGCAGCTTGACTGCAGCAGCGTCTGTGTCCAGGGCTCCGTGTAGACTCAGCTCTGTTGACTCAACACGCCCCTTGCCAAGGGCTGGCTCGACTCTGGCGAATGGTCGATGGTTCCCGCTGAGCTGTGCGGATTTAAGCTTCACAATCATGGAATGCGTTGCGAAATACCCACGTCTAGAGTCAACATCGCGTCCGGTAGACTCTGTCTACTGCTGGTGAGGAGGAGGGGTAGGGGGGGTGCGGGGGGTGCAGGGGGGGCAGTGTTGAGTCTATGGGTAGTGTTGAGTCTATGCGCAGTGTTGAGTCTATGGGCAGTGTAAGTCTATGGTGCAGTGTTGAGTCTATGGGCAGTGTTGAGTCTATGGGCAGTGTTGAGTCTATGGTGCAGTGTTGAGTCTATGGACAGTGTTGAGTCTATGGGCAGTGCTGAGTCTATGGGTAGTGTTGAGTATATGGGCAGTGTTGAGTCTATGGGCAGTGTAAGTCTATGGTGCAGTGTTGAGTCTATGGTGCAGTGTTGAGTCTATGGTGCAGTGTTGAGTCTATGGCAGGGGTCTCAAACTCAAATTACCTGGGGGCCGCTGGAGGCAGTATCTGGGTGAGGCTAGGCCGCATCAGGTATTCCACAAAAAAAAACTTTGCTAAAAAAATCCAAACTTCTCAAATGTCATTACTAACAGTTATTTAACTTCAATGGGTTCTTCTGAAAATGAATAGAATATTGAAGAACATGAACGGTTCTTCTGAACATGGCTTCTCTTGCCTACTTCTTGCTGCCAGAGACCTGGCAGTGCTTCCTCTCACATAGCTGAGCCACATTTGGCTTGAGGGAGGAAGCAGTTGAGACCCTCAGTATGGCTTGAAGATGATCATCAGTAAGTCTGGACCTGTACTTGGACTTCTTGAAGTTCAAGGTGGAGAAGAGCTTTTCACACAAATATGTGGTCCGCTTGAACATTCGGGAAAGCTCAGGGAAGCTGGGGTTCAATTCTCGCAAAAATTGCCCAAGCTCGTCTTCTTTTCCACTCACCTCCCTGAACTTGGCTTTGAGGTCAGAGTTGCACTGCAGGTCAATGAGCTCCATTTGAAGCACAGGAGGGGCATCTTGCACATCAAAGGAGAAGGGATCCGCAAAAATTTGAAAAGTGGCTCTGTGCGTCTTGAAGTCTGCAAATCTGTGATCAAATTCCTCCTGTAGCCTCAAAATGGCATCAACATACTTCTCACCACTGAATGGTGTGCCTGCATTCAGGAGTGCCTTGCATGCTGGGAAATGGCAAAGGTTTGTCTGAGAGAGCTGGGCTTTCCATAACACAAGTTTTGTGGAGAATGCTCTCACGTTGTCATAGGCAGCACTGACGAGCTGCCCCTGGCCTTGTAACTTCTTGTTCAGTACATTCAGCTCATGCGTGATGTCAACAAGAAAAGCTAAGTCCATGAACCATTTGGGATCACTTAGCACAGGAACAGCCACCCCATCCTTCTCCATGAAGGCTTTCACTTCTGCTCTCAACTCAAAAAATATCTTCAAGACGTTTCCCCTGCTGAGCCAACGTACCTCGGTGAAGTAGAGCACATCCTCATATTCTAACTCCATTTACTCTAAAAAAAGTACGGAACATCTGGTGCTTTAAGCCCCTGGATCTGATTTGGTTGATGCATTTCACAACAACAGACATCACATTGTCAAACTTCAGGCATTTGCTGCAAAGGGCCTGCTGATGGATGTCTAGTTGAGTAATGACGTTTGAGGTTGTATTCCTTGTGCACCGCAACTTTTTCTGTACAAATAAGACACGTCGGGGTGCTCATGTGCTCAACAAAGAAATATTGCATCTCCCACTTTTCCTGAAATTGTCTGTGCTCGTCACCAACCTTTCTCTTCACTGCAGGCTTTGAAAAAGACATGATTGGGGCTGTGTGACAAGATCTATATTCATTCCACTTGCTGTCGCTCACGCAATAAAGTTTCAGTCAAGTGTTTAGCCAACCAGCGACGCACGGAGACGTAATTTCCGCAAATGCACGTCATTTCCGCTTTTTTCCGGTAACAACAGGTGCGTAGATTATGGGGGGGGGGGGTAATGCGTTCCCATCAGATTTCGTCCCCACACCCCAGTCACAGGCAGACACAGCTGTAGCGGCTGCTACTATACACGCTTCTCTGTTCAAAGCACGGGGATCTGAGCCGGGATGAGCTGTGGATCTGCGCTTTGACACGCTCCGGTGCGCGCACAGTGGAGAGCCGACAGAGGGAGAGGAGAGGACTATATGAGGCAGCGTCATTGTGTGACCACGGGGTTCAAATGCTGCTGGCCACTGTCGGGGCTTTCGCTGCCTTCAGTCACATCACATTTTTCAATACATTTTTGTGCTTACTTTGTGCCGGCGTGTTGGCTTGCCTGCGTTCCGGGACTTATTTGAGCAGATCCGGTACCTCTCGTATCGAGAAAAAAATGAATATTAAAAAAGTTTTTTAAGAAATGATTAAAATAAAATATAACAATATAATGTAATCACTAGAAAATTACGGAGCCCCAGTTGACATCGGTGGATGAATTACTAATTTGTGGCCACGCAATAACAAGATAATCTGCAGACTTCTAAGATGAACCAAAATAATTATGCACATCGTCATGTACAGTCTGTGGCTCGGTGCGTAAATGTCACCACCAGAGGATGAGGGAATTTAAATCATTAAAATTCATCCACACATATCAGGTGTAAATAATAATGTAAAACAGCCCAGACTGTAAAATGTAGATATTAGCTCAATGACGTGTTATAAACTGCTGCGGTTTAGAATAATCCGTCTGCGTAAAGAAGCTCCCAAAACCTCACAGCGCAGCGTGTGCGTAAAGGAGCCGTGGTGTCCCTTGAATTTGCCTTCAATTTAACAATTGTGTGTGTGTGTTCCGTTCGTTTTCTCCGCTGGACACAGAAGTCGCCTTTGCTCAAGATGCCACTTTATTAATCACTGACACAAAGACTGATACCGTCACTGCAGTATAGCCTAAATAAGTCCCACTGCATTGTAAGTGGCATGTGTGTGCTGTTTTAAGCGTTGCTTTATGTGCGTTCCGGGACCTGTGCTCGTCGTACCTGCGCTGTCATATGTACTTAGCGTTCCGGCACCTTGTGATTTACAAATAAAGCACTGGATACATCATGACCTGCGCGAAAGAGGGCGGAAAACTATGAATTTCACCCTCCTGCTCTCCGCACATCCAAAACCACTCTTTTCTCTCCCGGCTCTCTCTCTCACTCACTCTCACACGTACACACACACGACCCCGCCCTCCATGTCACTCACATGCATGCCGCATTCACTGGACAGGCACACAGTAGGAAACCAGAGCATCATAACATTGTCCCACACAGCAGCTAACAGCGGGGTTGCTACAATATAAAACTCGCGGGCCGCACTAACATTAAACTTTCATATTAAGGTGGGAGCCACAAAATATCGTCCCGAGGGCCGCAATTGGCCCGCGGGCCGCGAGTTTGAGACCCCTGGGTTAGTGGAGGGGTGATCGAGGAGATATAAGGAGAGAACGGGCGGGAAGAAGGGGCCTTTGGCGGGAACGAGATTGGGACGGCTGGGGACAGGTGTGGATGGAAGAAAAGGAATAAAGGACGAGACCCCTGCAATCTCGTGTCGGCTCCCCTTTACATTGGTGGCAGCGGTGGGATCTAATGGCTACAAAGAAGAATCCCCGCGGGAAAGAGCCGAGGGAAGAGGAAGCAGGGGCCGGGGATCCTTCCCATCCCGGGCAACAAGGGGGCCTGCTATCAGAAGCAGCAGAAGGGGGCCCGGATCGCCTGGAGGACCCCATGGAGGACCGCATGGCCCGCGTGGAGAGGGCACTCCAGGAGCTACTGCAGAGGCTCCCTATGGGGGGCCCGCCAGCACCGGGACCCCCACCCCCACGCGTACTACGGGAGGAGAGGCCACGGGACCCGGAGGCCGACCAGCCGGCCGGGCAGGAGCCGCAACCAACCTCGTCACGCCAGCCGCCGCGCTCCCGCCAAAACCCCCAGGGCTAAACACCCAACACGGAGAGCAGGTGGCCGGACGGCCGCGTCGGCTGGGGCCCGTCGACAAGTTCGTGGCTGAGGAAGAAGATTGGGAGGGGTTTGTCCGCCGATTCGAGGCTGCCTTCCACGCTCTCGAGTGGACAGACGAAGAGGCACTACGAGCGCTGCCATCCGTTCTGGGCAAGGAAGCACTCTCCTCTTACACCTCCCTTCCCTCGCACAGCAAGTCCACGCTACAGGCGGCCTACGAGGCTTTGGGGGAGATCTATTGCCCGGCGGAAGGAGCCTTTAAACGGTTCCAGGATCGCCAGCGAGGGGCTAAAGAATCCCCTTTAGCCTACAGGGGTGCGCTGCTCGTGTTGGCGAGGAGAGCTTTCCCTCGCCTGGCTGAAGAAGCGCTCGAGGACCTCGTGGTCGAGCACCTCATCGCCTACGCTTGCCGCGCCGGCGTTGTAATGCCCGTGGTGACGCCGGGGGAACGCACCTCGCTGTGGGCTGCCCGGACCATCCAAGCCCACGAGCAGGTCATGGGCCGGGCGCCACCCGTGGGCCCGGTGGCTGGCGCGGCGGGGGGGAACAGCCGAGCCGTTGCCGCGGCGCTACTGGGTCCAGCGACACCAACCGCCGAACCTGCACCGTCGCCACAGGCTGCCTGTGGGGCAGCTGGGAACGGGCCCCCGACGTCTGAGACGGAGCCATCGCTGCGGGAGGTGTACGCGGCGATCCGGGGACTGGCGGAGCAGAGGGACCAGGGGCGCGACCAGCCGCCGCGTCGCTGGCAGCCGCCTCTACAACATCGCGCCGAGCCCCCCCGACGGAACGCCCTGTGGGTCTGCCACCGTTGTGGTCGAGAGGGGCATGTGGCGAGGGGGTGCCGCACGGAGCCGGAGGCCGCCAACGTCACCTGGAACCCGCCGGGGCCGAACGCCGACAGGATCCAGGCGAGTGACGCCGTCCCGCCCGGCCTCTCGGTCGGGCCGAGCAATTACAATTCCGACGCCGCGAACTTACCGGGAGTCTCCTCGGGGTGGGCGCCGTCGGTGTCGTTCCCCGGTCCCCATTGTCCGGGTCGGGGGAAGGGGATCGCGCCGGGGATAGCGCCGGGGCCTGTGATTGCGTCGCGACCAGAAGTGGCGTCGCGACCCGGAGTGGCGTCGCGAACGGACGTGACGTTGCATCCGGAAGTGACGTCGCGGCCAAAGTGGTGTCGCGGATCGCGCCGGGAATTGCGCCGGGGCCGTGGACCGCGTCGGGGATCGCGCCGAGGCCGGAGACCGCGTCGGGAGTCGCGCCGGGCCGGAGACCGCGTCGGGAGTCGCGCCGAGGCCGGGAGGGACGTCGCGGGCGGACGTGACGTCGCGGGCGGAGGTGACGTCGCGGGCGGAGGTGACGTCGCGGGCGGAGGTGACGTCGCGGGCGGCGTGGTTCGCGGGCGGGCGTGACGTCGCGGGCGGGCGTGACGTCGCGGCGGGCGTGACGTCGCGGCGGGCGTGACGTCGCGGGCGGGCGTGTCGCGGGCGGGCGTGACGTCGCCGGCGGGCGTGACGTCACCAGTTACCTGCGACGCCGGCGAGTTGCCAGGGGCAACGGCCCGGGGGCGGAGGCAGCCCACAAGATTGACATTGCGCCCTGGAGCAGTTCCACGGCCCGCTCACCACCGCTTTGCGGCAGAGCGAGACGGAACCAGGGGGACCACGCCCCCGTGACAAAGGAAGGGAGGGGAGAAGGGAGGGGCTCACGGGAAGGCCCACCCCCCAGTCCCCACTGCCCCCTACAATGGGGGGGCCCCCCACACCACAAGGGGGGCCCATCCTACGTCACCAAGGGGGGCAATTTGCACCACATAGAGAGCCCAGCCCGCAACCCAGGGGTAAGCCCACACTATGTAACAAGGGCGCGTTCACCCTGCTGCGACGCACTCCAAAGGGAGGAACCCCATCTTCAGTCCATTCACATCCATCCCCCATCATTTCACCATGCACCACAGGATAACGAGACGCCGCCTGGTCAGTGGCCGGACTCAGCCACACAATGGAGGAAGCTGGCAAGGCGGGTGGTAGCGGCCACGTCAGGAACCTCGGTCCTGGTCGGTGAAATCGCGGGAGTGTCGGCACGTATCTTGGTGGATACGGGGGCATCAGCCACGATCATCTCGAGCACCATGCACGAGATGCTGCCGGATAAAATCCGACCTTTAGTCCCTGTCAAGACAACGTTCATTGCAGCAAATGGAGGCAGCATGGGCTTCCTGGGCCAGGTTGAAGCCCCGATACAGATTGGGCAGCTTTCGGTAGCAGGACCCATCCTTGTCTCCGCAACGTTGCCCGTACCCTGCCTGTTGGGGACGGACTTTCTGAGGCGGATGCCAATGAAAATCGATCTGGCCAATGGGCGGGTGGAAGTCCAGGGAACGCATCTCCATTTCCTAAAGGCGGAGGGGGCCAGCCGGGGTGTACCCTACGTGCAGGCTCTGGTCAGTAAGTCTGTCTCCATTCCCCCGGCAGCCCAGATGCTGATTCCGCTGCAATATCGGTCTCCCCTCGTGACAGCCCGACCAGACTCACCCATCCTGGTGTCTCCGGCGTCAGCTGCCATGGATCGCCATGCGCTGGTGGGAGCCGAAACTATTGTACAGAGGAACCAGCATCTGTTCATTCAGGTGCTGAACACCTCCGATAGAACAGCGACGGTGCAGGAGGGAACAGTTCTGGCCCACGTTAGTCCCTTGTCACTAGGAGCCCCAGGGACAAAGCCCGAGCTTGTAGGCAGCATCAGCCAGTCCGAGGACAGAGGGGCCGAATCGTGGATGGACCAGCTGGCGGGGCCTGAGCCGGGATTGCCGCCCGACCAGAAACAGCAGCTGCACTCGTTATTGCATGAGTTCTCGGACGTGTTCAGCCGGGGACCGTTCGACCTAGGGCGCACAAATCTGTCGCAGCACCACATTAACACGGGAGATGCCGCACCCCTGCGCCAAAACACATATAGAATGAGCCCAATGGAAAAAGGGCACATTCAACAAGCGGTGCAGGAGATGCTGCGGGCCGACATAATTTCTCCATCCTCGAGTCCCTGGGGGGCACCGGTGGTCCTAGTCAAGAAGTCAGACGGGTCACTGAGATTCCGACGCCTCAATGCCGTCACGCTGGCCGACGCATATCCCCTACCACGTATTGACGACTCATTGGATGCACTGGCGGGAGCAAAATTTTTCAGTACGCTGGATTTATTGTCCGGGTTCTGGCAGGTCCCACTAGACGCGGACTCCCGGCCTAAAACAGCGTTCCGGACACCACAGGGCCTGTTCGAGTTCAACTGCCTGCCTATGGGCCTCCAGACTGCGCCGGCGACGTTCCAACGCATAATGGAGTTGGCCTTAGCAGGCCTCCAATGGGAAACGTGCCTCATCTACCTGGATGACGTCATTGTCTTCAGCCGATCATTCGAGGAACACATTGACCGATTACGTCAGGTATTCCTGCGGTTCCGGAACGCGAACTTGAAGCTCAAGCCGTCGAAGTGCCACCTGTAGGGGCAAGTGCTGCTAGCGAGTAGCAGCAGCAGCAGCTATGAAGGCAAAGACAAAGATGCCCCGTGTAGCCTGTAGTAGCAGGCTGTAGGGGCAAGTGCTGCTAGCGAGTAGCAGCAGCTATGAAGGCAAAGACAAAGATGCCCCGTGTAGCCTGTAGTAGCAGGCTGTAGGGGCAAGTGCTGCTAGCGAGTAGCAGCAGCAGCAGCTATGAAGGCAAAGACAAAGATGCCCCGTGTAGCCTGTAGTAGCAGGCTGTAGGGGCAAGTGCTGCTAGCGAGTAGCAGCAGCAGCTATGAAGGCAAAGACAAAGATGCCCCGTGTAGCCTGTAGTAGCAGGCTGTAGGGCAAGTGCTGCTAGCGAGTAGCAGCAGCAGCAGGAGCTATGAAGGCAAAGACAAAGATGCCCCGTGTAGCCTGTAGTAGCAGGCTGTAGGGGCAAGTGCTGCTAGCGAGTAGCAGCAGCAGCAGCAGCTATGAAGGCAAAGACAAAGATGCCCCGTGTAGCCTGTAGTAGCAGGCTGTAGGGGCAAGTGCTGCTAGCAGAGGGGTGGGTGGCCAGCACCACGCCCGGCCGCCTTAGTCTCTCTTCAAATGGAAATGTTCATACAGTTTTCGATTTAAAGCTTTCGTGACTGCAGGGATTCATCTTCTTGGTTCTTTCGGTAAAGTCACGTAGAAGGGAATTAATAAAATAATAAAAATAAAACATAATAAAATAATTCTCACGACGTTTCGGCCACAACGCAAGCAGCCGTTCTCTGGTGAAGAACAGGTCTGTCGGGGAGACAGCGTCTGAATGTCTCCTCGACAAACCTGGTCTTCACCTGAGGACGGCTGTCGGGGAGACAGTGTCTGAATGAAGAGGACACACTGAAGAATTTGAGTCAGTCTTTTATGTATTTTGCATTCATAACGTGAATGATAATTCCCCCCTCCACCGAACGCACGTGTGTTGCTAGGGGCAACCCCCGGTCAGCTGTCTGCGCATGTGCAGATGCATATTAAAATAATAATAATAGCACTAAATTGTTAACTATTTAAAGTTGACGTATGCGAAAATAGAACAGCGCTGGCTCACCGTGGGGCTTATCGCCTGGTACCCGGGTACTTTGAACGTAAACCCTACGGTTCGCGAGCCAAATCTTTCGCAAGTTTCGTCCACGCACAGACACAGACAAACACAGACACACAGAAAATGGCTTTTATAGGCAAGATTGTATAGACGTGTAGTGTAAAGTAGTGTAGTGTAAAGTGGATATAGTGTAACGTGGCTCAGTGAAGGATATGATGGATGCCACAGGGTCACCGAACCCCATTGTGAATCCTCAGTGTGCCGAGTGAATGTTTTGTAGATTTGGCGTTAACAAGAACGGAGTAAAAAGAATAACACTTAGTTACTAAGCACATTCAAGTGATGAGGGTCAAAAAACAGTGCTTCTGCATTGTGGAAATTGACACAAGTGTATAGTAAGGTAGTGAATTGTGTAGTGTATCAAAGTGTAGTGTTTGTAGTAGTGTAATGTATAGTGTAAAGCGGCTCGTAATGATGGGCATGCTGGACGCTGTGGTGCCCTAAACAACTTTGTGGGGATCTCCAAACCCCCACAGCACCTGGCTGAAACCAGATGGAGTCCAATTTCAGCCGAGGCCACCCCCAGCCCGTGGCTGGAGGCTACTTGCAGAAATATTGATCGACGGTCGATGGGCACAGCTTGCACCTGACGTTCCAGCGGAGTTGTTCCTTGCATCCGCACTGCTTCTCCACCGTGACTGGGAAGGGAACAGCAGCAGAGGCGACGGTGCGAAACGGACGCGTGAACCATCGTCGTTTTGCTCACAATGATTTTTCATCGCAATTTTGCGATCGTCGTTGACGTCGCGAGGTGAAAAATCTCCCTTCGAGCGACCCAAGGTTAACGGAAAGCAGTTCTCAAGAAATGTTTTCTATTTAATTGTGGAGTTTACAGTACTGTATAGTGCAGTGTATAGGAGTGAAGAATAGTGTATAGTAGTATAGGGACAGTGCGGAAAGAGAGAGACGGTGCGTGGGTGGAGAAGGGGGGGTGAGGGGCTCACCTTGCGAGATGTCGTATCCTCTGTCACAGCACGTGATGACGGAGCATCCCTCGGTGCCCTCGGAGGTGACGTTGCACCGCCGCCCCACCACGCCGGGGATGCCGCTGGCGTCGTCGCGCTCGCAGTAGTCCGGGCTGGCGCTCACGTGCACCAGCTCGCTCGCCGTGGGCGCCGTCAACCACTCGTTCACCGGCTCCAGACGCCAGCGGGACCAGCGGGACCAGCGGGTGGCACCGCCGGTAACGGCACCGGCTGCACCGCCGCGACGACCGCTCGTCTTGTGGCTCACCAACCGCATGGCGGAACTTGTGTCGTACTTTTCCTGCAGCCACCATTGTCATCATCATCATCAGGGGATGAGGAGGATCCGCCATGTGTGTTTTTGTTGAAGTGGTGGTGGTTGTTGTGTGAATGCGGGGAACCTCCTTAGTTGTTAGGGACCCCTCCCCCTGTTTGTAGCCCTCCTGTCAATTAATCCTTAATCCCCCACCCACACCTCCTCCGGGTGCAGTCTCATCACCGGCAGCCGTGAGCTCACCTTCAGAAAGTTTCCAACTTTGCGAAAGTCGGCGAGATGCGGCGAGCAGACCTGGAGCACGCAGATGCCAAATTCAAAGTGGCACTTGCAGTCAATGGATGCCAGATTGTACACCGCCTGTAGCACCACCACCAACAACGTCATCGTCACTACAACACAATCATTGTTACCACCAACACCATTATCATTTGTCACTACCAACCGCCATTTCCCAATAATTGGCAGTGACGTCACCGACAGCGCTTGTGCCAGGCTGTGTGAACATTAAGCCCACGTGAAGTGTCAAATGTCCGCCTGGCAGGAGGTCATGGGACAGACCCAGGTGCCACGGGTCGACTGACTGAGATGACTGGCCAATGCACCACCTGCGTGTGGCCCCTGCTGCTGTGCCAACTTGCTGCATATTAGCCGCCCAGCGCTCTGCTCGTTGTTGGGAGCACCGCTTCTCTGCCCTCTTTTGCCGAGGGGTGACTGCGTCCAACTCCTCCACAGAGGCCGATCTTAACAACGCTGGTACCAGTCATTAGCAAGTTCACTCAGCTCCACGTCCTCCTGTACCACATCACTGCATCCCTTCTCCAGCCTGTGCCACACCCTTTAAGCACCCTCTATCTGGCCGAACTAAAGTGGCTTTGGCATGCGGTGGCTGGGCATGCGGACTACATGATCCAGCCAAAGCAGCCTTGCCTGCTGGAGGAGCTCAGCAAATGGACTTTGTCCAGATCTTTCAAGGATTTGTGAGCTCTTCACACAATCCAGCCTGGTTAAACCCAGGATGGATTGTAGGCATGCCACCCTGAATGTTTCTAAGTGGCAAAAATGTTACATGGTCATGCCCTCTACGCTTGCAAAACGTGGACACCCTGGTCCACGTTTTGGAAGCGTAGAGGGCATGACCATGGCCAAGAAGACCTGAAGCTTTGTGTGGAGCAACAGACCAGGTAGCTTCCACACAGCATGGCGCAGTCAATGCAAATATAATGCCTCTCAATTTATTGAGACCTCTGCTGTCAGAGAGCTGGTCATAGGCACACTTTCCAGGTATGGGAAACTCTCCACAACTGCCCCATCACCAATTGGGAGTTGTGGAGTGTCCAATGGCACAACATACCCAGGCAGGTGCTTAGTTTTGGTGGGGCTGTTGGCAAGGCCCCACCTCTTAGTGGCAATCTCCAGGTTCAGCAGCAGCACCTCCAACTCCTCCTCTGAGTGAGCAGAAATTACCAGATCGGCAAACATAACGTGGTTGAGCAATAGGGAGCCATCCCTTGACCGCACCCGGGCATCGATCAGCCTCCCATCGTATCTGTACCAGATTCTGCCGGACAGTCATGGAAAGCTTCACGAACTATGTGGTCGAAAATGTTTTTAACTAATGTGGGAGCGAAAGGACATCGCTGTCGCACCCCAAGGTGAAGAGGGAGTGGTTCCAACTCCCAGCCACGCAGCTTTATCCGGGCCTGCCCACCATCATGAAGGTCTTGAATAATTGTGAGCAGTCGGACTCTGAAAGCACGAAGAACAACCCACAGCCCAGGCCTATTGATGATAACATAGTGACTTGGCCAGGTCAAAAAAGCAGAGATGTAAGTTTTGTTGGAATTCCCTACACCTCTGCTGTAGCAGACGGACAGAAAACATGGCGTCTGTGCAGTCAAAAAAGCAGAGATGTAGGTCTTGTTGGAATTCCCTACACCTCTGCTGTAGCAGACGGACAGAAAACATGGCGTCTGTGCAGTCAAAAAAGCAGAGATGTAGGTCTTGTTGGAATTCCCTACACCTCTGCTGTAGCAGACGGACAGAAAATATGGCGTCTGTGCAGGGCCACCCTGGCCTAAAACCACGTTGGGTCTCCGTGCCAATAATCGTCCACCCATTCACCGTTAATATTCATTTTTGGAAAAGGCATACAAGAGTGATTCTGCCTATTTTTTGTAATATTTTTTTTATCGGCATGTAGCGCTGGGGCATGCTGTGAATCTCACACCCCCCCACCCCGCTGCCTCACCCACATAAAAGATAGCTGGAGGTTAATGACTGCAGGAAGTTGTAAAACTAGAAAAACTACACTTAGGCGCAATTGAGAGCATCTGTGTCCACAGGCCATGAGATGGCTGAAAGGTAGAGGAGGAGCCAGGCCTTGATGTGACTTAGGAAATTACTTCAGTCAAGTAGAACAGACACACACGTACACCGGACAAGCGGTCACAATCAAAAGGGGAAAATGTCAAAACTGGGTGGTTTTTTACTTTTGCCGACAAAACTGGATCCCAAATGTCAAAACTGGGTGGTCTTGGAAAACGACAGGCAAAACAGGGTGGTGCTTTTTGATATGACAAAACTGGGTGATGTTCAATGTGGACAAATGTCAAAACTGGGTGAAGAAGGTGTACGATTTAATGTATCATTTTGTACACGTTTAGGTGGGCAAAGGCCGTCGTCATCATGTCTTCCATGTGGTGCATGAGGAAGTGGAAGGGGTCCATCTCGCGAGCCGGCAGAGCCTCGCTGTTCGTGGACTCCACAAAGTTCGTCGTGCGCCAGCCGTACAATGGCGTCATATGCAGGTGCGGGTAGAGCGCCCACGTGTGGGGGTCGATCTTGTTGTAGTACGTGGCCGCCGTAGGCAGAGCTACGCCCAAGCAGCCCAAGGAGCTGCGGAACGCGGCCTCGGAGGCGCACCCTTGGGCATCGTAGATGATGCCTTGGAGGTCGGGCGTGAACGCGGAGCCGATGTTGTCCACGCCGTTGCAGATCAAATGCCGCGTGCAGTGGATGAGCATGAGGTCCTTCCAGTCGGAGGCTAGGATGCCCGTGCCACGATCGCAGAAGACCGGCGTGCCGTCGAGCTCGATGTCGTTGGTCGTGCAGCAGTTGAGAAACCAGTCGTAGGCCGCTGCCGTCTCGGACGGCACCAGCGCCACGGCGAGAAGGACGTTGCGGTTGTTGCCGTCGCGCCCAACGAGGACGAGCATGGTTCCGTTGTAGGCGCGCGCCTTCATGTGCGACCCGTCGATGCCGACGACGCGTTGAAGACTTGGCTGCAACGAGCGTGCGATCGGGTTGCAGATGAACGCACCCCAGAAGATGCCCGCGTCTTCTCTCACACTGCAGGTCGTTGCGTTGAGCTTGCCGAACGTCTCCACCAGCGAGTTGATGAACTCGAAGCCTGCATGGGCCGCACTCTCGTTCGCCGCGATGCACGTGTCCTTGGCGCGGTACATCATCCGGGTCGGGACAATGACGCGAGAAACGTCGGCGACCTGGGCAATGACAGTCGGTGCGGAGGTACGGGGGTTGGCGCGAAAGGCCGAACGGGCTGTCGTGATCTTGGTAGTGCCCGTGCAGCCGTGGTGATCCGTGCACAGCGCCGAGACGCGGAAGCCGTGTCGTTCCCCCGTGAGCTTCGTCAGCTTCACCTTGAAGGAACAAGGTGTTGAACTAGAGCAGACGATGGCAACGTGCCATCCGCCGCTTCGCTTGAGGTCAAGGACCGCGCGCTTGCCTTGTTGCAAAGCAGTCTTGGATGCCGTGGATGGCCTCGCGGCGCGTGGTAAAAGTCTTCTTGGGGTGGAGGGTTGCCATTCGAATGTGAGCCGCTCCTCCACCTGTTTCGTGAAAAATGCTTGTGAAAAATCACGCTTCTACGTCTACTTTCAATTTTTCACGAGACAATGTCTATTTTCATTGCCAGCAATTTGATTTTTCACACAATATTTCCGCCAATCACCGTAACGGTGGGCCAAAGGATTGACCAATCAACGAGATGCGCATTCGTTGGTTTGTTCCGCACCATTGGGACCATGGTCAGGAGCGTCAAGCAGGCTAGTCCATCTCCCAAGGACGTCGCCTTTGTCTCTGTGCTTGGTCGTTTGGCGGGCTATGGTCGAATGCATGGCAAATTTATGGGTGTACAGTAGCGCGTAGCATCAACCAACAATCCAAAAGTTTGGTATTGACGCGAGTCACTAGTCTAGGTCATCACGCAAGGTGGCAGTGCGCCCGCCTGGTTGCAAGCCCGCCCCGAGCTCACTTCCGAGTCCGAGCCGTAGCTTGAAATGTTGGTCGTTGGGGTGCTGGCACACTGTGCCAGCGTACAAATATCAAGTGTGTGTAGTTATATGGTGCTGGCACACTGTGCCAGCATACTAATACCAAGTGTTTAGATGAATGGGGTGCTGGCACAGTGTGCCAGTATACAAATACCAAGTGTTTGGATGAATGGGGTGCTGGCACACTGTGCTAGTATACAATTATCAAGTGTATTTGACAAATGTCAAAACTGGGTGCACCCTGAGTGTCCAAAACTCAAGTTTTTGGCCACCCAGGGTGCACCCAGTTTTGACATTTGGGATCCAGTTTTGTCGGCAAAAGTTAAAAACCACCCAGTTTTGACATTTTCCCCAATCAAAAGGACAGTTGTTCCGTCGTGAGAGGAAACCGACCAATCACAGGCCGAGGAGCAAAATCAAAGGAGTTCCACTCCGTTGTAAGAAGACGGGTCTGAGGTGGGAGATTTTCGGATATAACGAAGAAGCCGAACCACGCAAATCAGCCTTGCGACGGCAAGCTTCAGGGTATGGTCCTCGAAATCAACCGTGGGTGTCGAGTCTTGCAGAGAGGGTCGATGTGTTGCTAAGTGGCGAGTTTGGCGCCGAACGACAGTATGGCTGCAAGTTTTATTCTGCACTTGTCGTGATGTTTTGAGTCGCTCGCAGAATCAAGGACTGCGATAACTTGTATCGTACTAATCCGTAAGAGTTGTGAGAAGCTAAGGAGGTGCGCGAATATATTTTGAGTTTGAGAAGCGAGTGAGGAGCTGCGACGAGCAGCTGACAGCAGCAGGAGCCCTCCCTACCCATACCCTAACCTACCCGAAATGAGTGACAAACAGTGACTCACCGGTGACTCACGGTCTACCCGTACCCGTACCCTACCCGTACCCGGCCGGGTACGGGTAGGGTACGGGTGCGGCCAGGTACGGGTACGGGTATCGGGTACCCATTTGCGACCCTGGTGCGGCCGGGTACGGGTACGGGTAGACCGTGAGTCACTGGTGAGTCACCGTTTGCCACTCATTTCCCAACCCGGTTGCGACCTCTGACGTAGACGGAGCCGGACCCATCATCCCTGCCAGCACGGACAGCGCCAGCAGCGTGCGCGGCGTGCAGATTCGGCAAACACCCCGGCGGTGGAGGGAGACTGACGGCGCAGGCAAGAGCGCCGCGTGTTTCACGCACACACAAACCCAGCGCCTTGCTTGGGCCCCGACGTGTTTTCAGTAGGAGGAACGCTGCACCGGAAACCACTGGGTATTGTCAAAAGCACAGTAGCAGGAATAGGTGGACAACGCAAGCCGTGCTGCCCGCTATAATTATTGTACCTTGCGGTGACTGCCCTCCCACACACACAACACGCATATCAGTATGGCTAAGATTGTTACGAAAAGTTTGTGTGTTTTGAAAAGGGTTGCCATCAAGGTGGTTTTTTTTAACTATTAGCCTATCGGGATAAGCATTGTTCTGTCCCTTGAGTTAAATATGGTCTAATAGGGGTTTTCCCCTTTTTTCTGGCAACAAAACTGACACCTTTTGCAAGGAATCATGCTTACATTAACCACAATACTTGCAGTCAAATGCAAACAAAAAGCAATACTCTGGTAATTTATGCATTGGCGTCATCTGGTTGCACCCGAAACGTCGTGATCCATTTGATAGTCTACCCACGTGACGTCACCGAAAGAACCAAAGAGTATGGATCCCTTCAGTCACCAAAGCTTCAACATCAAGATTTTATTTCCCGGCCTTTGAATCGCATCCCAAAGTCGGGTTGACAAAACTCCACCAAAAACAGCAAAAGCCACTCGATGATTCTCCAACATCTTTAAATTGTCTGAAAATATTCATCAGAAACCATACAACTGCCCATATACATTCTAGACAAAGATCCCCCGTGTAGCCTCAACAGACTGCTGGGGCAAGTGCTGTTAGCGAGCGCCTCTGAAGGCCGGCACGGTGGCACACGAGGGGGTGGGTGGCCAGCACCACGCCCGGCCGCCTTTGTCTCCCCAGTGGCGATGTCTTCATATGTTACACACACACACAGATGCACATCAGCGTGGGTCCAGATGTCTTGTGACTCCCCCACCCCAAGTAAACGAGCCCTAATATATTGTTTTCCTGTGCATATTCATTTCCGTTTTAAATTAACCTTGCTTGAACAAATACAAAATTACGTTTTAGATAATTATGTGGGGAGGGGGGGGGTCACCAGACATCAGGACCACCTACGCTACGAATCTTTAACAAAAAAAGTTGCATTGGACTAAGAAAGTCACTTTTGCAAAGCCGTCTCCAAATAAAAATGATTACATGAAAAATAAAATCATTTAACTAAACACATTACCACAATTGTTTTACTAAGTGGGTGTACGTTAAGAAGTACTGTGATTCGTTGCAATGTCTATGCACTTTTAAACTATAACATTAAATTGACTTGTATGCAACGTTCGCTTTCTCCGCAGTGAACAAAAAATAACACTGCTCAACAACAACAACAACAAAAATTTCTGGCCTGGACGTTTGCAGCTGTTCTAGACTAATTTCAGGGTGCTGATTCCAAATCTGATCTCAGATTTGCTCCGTCACATCTCATTTTCATGCTATCGGCATACCCCATTTTCATTAATTTTACCCGAAATTAACTCTGTCACTTATGATTGCAAGTCGTTGCGAGTCAGTGACTGCTTTAGTGTTTGTATTGAGCTTTGTTCGTGATTGTTAACGTATAGCTTGTGCTGTCATTGTTAACGATGTATACTGTATGGGGCATTTATCTTGAGATGGTGACAGGCTGCCAAGGATTTGGAATTGTCGTGCTGGCTCTCAAATATCTTGTGGTGCAGATTCGGGCCAGTGGGTGTTGCGTGTCTAACACGAGAGTTGTGGTCCCGTCATGCTATGGCTGACGGCTTGTGTGATTGGCCCAAAGGCCAGCAGCGAACCCTGCTTGCGCTCGAATTACACTTATGCCGATGTGTGCTGTTTTGTCTTTCCCATTTCTGTTTTGCATTTTGTCGTGATGTTTTGTGTTGAGTTCTGTCTCACGAGTGTTTAAGTTTATTCTCGATTTCGTCACGTTAAGGTGGTGCTTTGTAGTCAGCTGTAGTCCTATTGACGAATAGCTTAAATCGAAAAGGACTTCAATTTGGAGTTAATGATCGACGTTGACATGTTTGATTTGAGAATATTTTATTACTGTTGAATTTCTGAAAGTGAAATAATTATCCTAGTTCCTTACTGTTTGACCAAGAGAATTAATACAGATTTTGATGCGAGTTTTAACGTTAATATTCTTGTAGATGAATATAGCCCTGATTTGTTTTTAAAGGTGTCTGATCGTTCCTTAACATTGAACAGATTAGTTAAGCTATGTAGATTGATATGCGGATTGGAGTTATAAGGGGCTTACATTTAGGCCTCAAGACCATTTCGAGAGGGATTTCACTGAGGATAGACGCTCGACTCCTCTCTCTGCAGATTACCCTTCTCCTGCGAGACCCAGCCTGGCGAGCACGATTGCCTGGCGACTGGGAGAGTTCGTGGCGATCTCTTCAGACGGGTTACAGGGACATCGACACGCCGTGCATCAACAAGTAAGTGGATAAAACTGGTAGTCGTGTGTAGCCCGACTTACTCTCAACAACACCCGCGACTGTTACTCTGCTCTGAAGAATCAGTCAAATGGAGCAGATAAACTCTCCACAGCGCCATGCACACACGGGTGAGAAGCCGTTCAATTGCTCTTTGTGCGGGAAGGCATTTGCACAGAAATCACATCTTCACAGTCACCAGAAAACACACACAGGCGAGAAGCCGTTCAAGTGCTCTGTTTGTGGGAAGGCATTTGCGGATAAATCAAATCTAAACAGGCACCATTAAACACACTCGGGCGAGAAGCCATTCAAATGCTCTGTGTGTGGGAAGGCATTTGCACAGAAGTTAGTTCTTCACAGTCACCAGAATTCACACACGGGTGAGAAGCCATTCAAGTGCTCTGTTTGTGGGAAGGCATTTGCTCAGAAATCAACTCTGAACAGGCACCAGAAAACACACTCGGGCGAGAAGCCATTCAAGTGCTCTGTTTGTGGAAATGCATTTTCGGAAAAATCAAATCTTAACAGGCACCAGAAAACACACACGAACGAGAAGCCATTCAAGTGCTCTGTTTGTGGAAAGGCATTTTCGGAAAAATCAAATCTTAACAGTCACCAGAAAACACACACGGGCGAGAAGCCATTCAAGTGCTCTTTGTGTGGGAAGGGATTTTCACAGAAATCAAATCTTAACACTCACCAGATAACACACACGGGCGAGAAGCCATTCAAGTGCTCTCTTTGTGGGAAGATATTTGCCTGGAAGTCAGCTCTTAACAGTCACCAGAAAACACACTCGGGTGAGAAGCCGTTCAATTGCTCTGTTTGTGGAAAGGCATTTGCATGGAAGTCAGCTCTTCATAAACACCAGAATACACACTCGGGTGAAAAGCCATTCAATTGCTCTACGAGGGAGAGGACATGTTCACGTTCATCACCCCGAAACAAGCATCAGAAGATCCGCAATGATAGGGAAGTGAAATCAAAAGGTGTAATGCTAAGTTCTGCAATGAGTCCTGAAAAAAATGCATCTTTCGATCCTATACAGGTGGATCCTGAGAGATGCCTAGATGTAGTGGATGTCATGAGTCCTGACAACAATTCCTCTTTCGACCTCATGCAGTTGGATCCTGAGAGGTTGCTGGATGTAATGAGCCCTGACGACAATTCCTCTTTCGACCCCATGCAGGTGGATACTGATAAATGGCTGCCGGAATGGCTGGAGAGTCAAAGTTTTGAGTACTTCTGTTAACTCTTGAAGTCCTGGAATGTGCATGTTTGTGTCTCTGTTAGATCAGTTAATAAGGTACGAAATATTATTTCCGTGATTTCCAGTACTCCAAGCTAGAGTGATGTTGTGAATGCTCTATAATGTGTTCAGATGAAAGCCTTCCTTTTAAGTTCCAGAAGTGTTCACTTATTTCAGGATGACAACAATGTTATACTTCTATAGATGCGTTGCTTCGTCTGGTGGTTGTATCATCGGGACTGGTAAATGTGTGGTGTTTATGGTAGAAGGTGCCATGTCATCTTCTCACTGCTAATTGCGTGTTAAAGTTTATTCTAGACTTCGTCACGTTAAGGTGGTGCTTTGTAGTGCAATCGGATTACTTGTTGATGTGTTGTGAAGCGCAGTGGTTGTGTGGTGGTTCAATTTCTAATTTTACTCTCGTGGTTAAGTGGTTTTGTTGTGCTAAAGTTGGAGAAATACTGTGATCACAACTTTGCTCAATATTTTAAACTTGTTCTTAAATTTTTTTATCATTGTGTAATAAACAAAATAACTTAAAATAATAGGTTTCAGAGTGTGCGTGGATTGCACGTTCGTTGTTCTTGTGTTTGATGGCTTGGACTTCTGGACGAATGGCTTCAGTCGAAAAGGACGTCAATGGGGAAATCGAAGTTTACGTGTTAGATTTTAAGAATATGTTTTAACTGTTGAATTCCTATTGGGAAATCATCTGCCTAGTTCCTTCCTGTTTGAGCATGCGTATTAATAAAGATTTCGATTCGAGTGTTAACGTGAATTTTCTTGCAGATTAATAAAGACCTGAATTGTTTTTAAAGATGACTGATCGTACGTTATTTCAACCATATCCTTCCTTTAAAAAAACACGGACGAGTAGATATACACACACAAGTGTGTTTATAAACACGACTGTCTATACAGCGGTGTGCATTCACACACGAGTGGGCATGTGTCTCGACGAGTTTTAACTTTAATTTTCTTGCAGAACAATAATGATCTGACATGTTAAAGATGACAAATCGTCCCTTATTGCTACAATGTTCATAGCGAACACGTGTGGAGGCGAGTTTCAGGTGAAGCATCTCCAGCACACAAGTTTACCCTCACCTGGCAGCATCGTGGCTGTCCGCTGATCACACTCGTGATGTCACACTCATGACGTCACACGCACGAGCTGTAGGGGCGGGGCTCTGTCCACTCAGTGGCGCTGTTTTCATTAATTTAGCACCACGAGCGGGGAGTCTCATCCCTGTAGTTCCCTGTTGTGGTGCCGCATTCATCACCACGTTGCCCCTCAATTCTTTGCACACGAGGCTATAATATAATAAGTAGTGCGTTCCACTCAGAGGTCGAAAACGGGTTTTGATTCCTTACCCGTACCCTTAAGCTAGAAATGCAGATTGTAAATTTATAAACATAACAATAAAATGTAAAGTGTATGACATTGCGGGTGAATAAATTAACAATAAACACGGAATTATGCATGTAGATGTATGTAATTATTCAAACTGGGATGTACATACATATTAAAGTTTAATTAGTTAAGCTATGTAAATTGATATGCGGATTGTAAATATAGAGATTAACTATTTAATACAATGGCCAAGTCGAGAACAAAGGATTTGTATGCTAAAGGGGAGTTATAAGGGGCTTAAAATCAGACCTCAAGACCATTTCGAGAGGGATTTCACAGAGGATAGACGAGCAACTCCTCGTTCTGCAGATTACCCTTCTCCTGCGAGACCCAGCCTGGCGAGAACGATTGCCTGGCGACTCGGAGAGTTCGTGGCGATCTCTTCAGACGGGTTATTCAACATCGCCTTGCTAGGCACGCTGAGGAGAGGCTTGCGGAGCCCCAATGCGGTTTCAGGAAAGGGCGGTCCTGCACAGATGCCATATTTTCTGTCCGTCTGCTACAGCAGAGTTGTAGGGAGTTCCAACAAGACCTACATCTCTGTTTTATTGACCTGGTCAAGGCCTATGATATCTCACTCCCTTCTACCCCGTGTGTGGACTAATCTCCATCTGTTCCATCTCACTCCCTTCTACCCCGTGTGTGGACTAATCCCCATCTGTTCCATCTCACTCCCTTCTACCCGTGTGTGGACTAATCTCCATCTGTTCCATCTCACTCCCTTCTACCCCGTGTGTGGACTAATCGCCATCTGTTCCATCTCACTCCCTTCTACCCCGTGTGTGGACTAATCTCCTCTGTTCCATCTCACTCCCTTCTACCCCGTGTGTGGCCTAATCTCCATCTGTTCCATCTCACTCCCTTCTACCCCGTGTGTGGGCTAATCTCCATCTGTTCCATCTCACTCCCTTCTACCCCGTGTGTGGACTAATCTCCATCTGTTCCATCTCACTCCCTTCTACCCCGTGTGTGGACTAAACTCCATCTGTTCCATCTCAGGGCCCAGCTGAGTGAGAAAAGCTCGCAAGACGCTGCTGGTGGGTTGGTGGGTTAGTGGGTGAGTGGGTTAGTGTGTGAGTGGGTGGGTGGGTTAGTGGGTGGGTTAGTGGGTGCGGTGGGTGGGTGGGTTAGTGGGTGGGTTAGTGGGTGGGTGGGTTAGTGGGTGGGTGGGTGAGTGGGTGGACGGGTTGGTGGGTGGGTTAGTGGGTGAGTGGGTGAGTGAGTGTGCGGGTGGGTGAGTGGGTAGGTGGGTTAGTGGGTGTGCGGGTGGGTGAGTGAGTGGGTGAGTGGGTCAGAGAGTGGGTGGGTTAGTGGGTGAGTGAGTGTGCGGGTGGGTGAGTGGGTAGGTGGGTTAGTGGGTGTGCGGGTGGGTGGGTGAGTGGGTCAGAGAGTGGGTGGGTTAGTGGGTGAGTGAGTGTGTGAGTGGGTGAGTGGGTAGGTGGGTTAGTGGGTGTGCGGGTGGGTGAGTGAGTGGGTGAGTGGGTGAGTGGGTGGGTTAGTGGGTTAGTGGGTGAGTGAGTGTGCGGGTGGGTGAGTGGGTAGGTGGGTTAGTGGGTGTGCGGGTGGGTGAGTGAGTGGGTGAGTGGGTGGGTTAGTGGGTTAGTGGGTGAGTGAGTGTGCGGGTGGGTGAGTGGGTAGGTGGGTTAGTGGGTGTGCGGGTGGGTGAGTGAGTGGGTGAGTGGGTGGGTTAGTGGGTTAGTGGGTGAGTGAGTGTGCGGGTGGGTGAGTGGGTAGGTGGGTTAGTGGGTGTGCGGGTGGGTGAGTGAGTGGGTGAGTGGGTGGATTAGTGGGTTAGTGGGTGAGTGAGTGTGCGGGTGGGTGAGTGGGTAGGTGGGTTAGTGGGTGTGCGGGTGGGTGAGTGAGTGGGTGAGTGGGTGGGTTAGTGGGTTAGTGGGTGAGTGAGTGTGCGGGTGGGTGAGTGGGTAGGTGGGTTAGTGGGTGTGCGGGTGGGTGAGTGAGTGGGTGAGTGGGTGGGTTAGTGGGTTAGTGGGTGAGTGAGTGTGCGGGTGGGTGAGTGGGTAGGTGGGTTAGTGGGTGTGCGGGTGGGTGAGTGAGTGGGTGAGTGGGTGGGTTAGTGGGTTAGTGGGTGAGTGAGTGTGCGGGTGGGTGAGTGGGTAGGTGGGTTAGTGGGTGTGCGGGTGGGTGAGTGGGTGGGTGAGTGGGTGAGTGGGTGGGTTAGTGGGTTAGTGGGTGAGTGAGTATGCGGGTGGGTGAGTGGGTAGGTGGGTTAGTGGGTGTGCGGGTGGGTGAGTGAGTGAGTGGGTGGGTTAGTGGGTGAGTGAGTGTGCGGGTGGGTGAGTGGGTAGGTGGGTTAGTGGGTGTGCGGGTGGGTGAGTGGGTGGGTTAGTGGGTTAGTGGGTGAGTGAGTGTGCGGGTGGGTGAGTGGGTAGGTGGGTTAGTGGGTGTGCGGGTGGGTGAGTGAGTGGGTGAGTGGGTGAGTGGGTGGGTTAGTGGGTGTGCGGGTGGGTGAGTGAGTGGGTGAGTGGGTGGGTTAGTGGGTTAGTGGGTGAGTGAGTGTGCGGGTGGGTGAGTGGGTAGGTGGGTTAGTGGGTGTGCGGGTGGGTGAGTGAGTAGGTGAGTGGGTGAGTGGGTGGGTTAGTGGGTGAGTGAGTGTGCGGGTGGGTGAGTGGGTAGGTGGGTTAGTGGGTGTGCGGGTGGGTGAGTGAGTGGGTGAGTGGGTGAGTGGGTGGGTTAGTGGGTTAGTGGGTGAGTGAGTGTGCGGGTGGGTGAGTGGGTAGGTGGGTTAGTGGGTGTGCGGGTGGGTGAGTGAGTGGGTGAGTGGGTGGGTTAGTGGGTTAGTGGGTGAGTGAGTGTGCGGGTGGGTGAGTGGGTAGGTGGGTTAGTGGGTGTGCGGGTGGGTGAGTGAGTGGGTGAGTGGGTGGGTTAGTGGGTTAGTGGGTGAGTGAGTGTGCGGGTGGGTGAGTGGGTAGGTGGGTTAGTGGGTGTGCGGGTGGGTGAGTGAGTGGGTGAGTGGGTGAGTGGGTGGGTTAGTGGGTTAGTGGGTGAGTGAGTGTGCGGGTGGGTGAGTGGGTAGGTGGGTTAGTGGGTGTGCGGGTGGGTGAGTGAGTGGGTGAGTGGGTGGGTTAGTGGGTTAGTGGGTGAGTGAGTGTGCGGGTGGGTGAGTGGGTAGGTGGGTTAGTGGGTGTGCGGGTGGGTGAGTGAGTGGGTGAGTGGGTGAGTGGGTGGGTTAGTGGGTTAGTGGGTGAGTGAGTGTGCGGGTGGGTGAGTGGGTAGGTGGGTTAGTGGGTGTGCGGGTGGGTGAGTGAGTGGGTGAGTGGGTGGGTTAGTGGGTTAGTGGGTGAGTGAGTGTGCGGGTGGGTGAGTGGGTAGGTGGGTGAGTGGGTGTGCGGGTGGGTGAGTGAGTGGGTGAGTGGGTGAGTGGGTGTGCGGGTGGGTGAGTGGCTGTAGAACCGTGTGGATCTCTCCCTCCCTCTCCTCCCCCGTATCTCCCCGGCCCTCCCTCCCCCCTCCCTCCCCTCCCTCCCCCCTCCCTTTCCTCCCCCTCCCCCCGCCCACCCCCCTTGTCCCGGCCACCTTTATCTCCCCAGCCCCGCTGTGGCCATCGCCCAGTGCGTGCTTCGTGGCGTGGACGGGGGCTTCTCTGCGGCTCTACCAGGCCACCGTGGACGCTCGCAAACTCCTGAATCGTCTCGCTCGGTACCCCGACTCTGTGGTGCGGTGGGGTTCACGAAGGCCGTGTGGGTGGGTGGGGTTCACGGTGACCGTGTGGGTGAGTGGGGTTCACGGTGGCCGTGCGGGTGAGTGGTGTTCACGATGGCCGTGTGGGTGGGTGGGGTTCACGGTGGCCATGTGGGTGGGTGGGGTTCACGGTGGCCATGTGGGTGGGTGGGGTTCACGGTGGCCATGTGGGTGGGTGAGGTTCACGATGGCCGTGTGGGTGGGTGGGGTTCACGGTGGCCGTGTGGGTGGGTGGGGTTCACGGTGACCGTGTGGGTGGGTGGGGTTCACGGCGGCCGTGTGGGTGGGTGGGGTTCACGATGGCCGTGTGGGTGGGTGGGGTTCACGGTGGCCGTGCGGGTGAGTGGGGTTCACGATGGCCGTGTGGGTGGGTGGGGTTCACGATGGCCGTGTGGGTGGGTGGGGTTCACGATGGCCGTGTGGGTGGGTGGGGTTCACGGTGACCGTGTGGGTGGGTGGGGTTCACGGCGGCCGTGTGGGTGGGTGGGGTTCACGATGACCGTGTGGGTGGGTGGGGTTCACGGCGGCCGTGTGGGTGGGGTGGGGTTCACGGTGACCGTGTGGGTGGGTGGGGTTCACGGCGGCCGTGCGGGTGGGTGGGGTTCACGGTGGCCGTGTGGGTGGGTGGGTTGATTATCTGAACCGGTCCTAGGCCTCGCCTAGGTCGACTCAGCCTGAAATGAGTAGCTGGTGTAGCAGTGGTGTGTGGTAGTGAACATCGCTAGCACTGGGGGAGAGACAAAGGCGGCCGGGCGTGGTAGTGCTGGCCACCCACCCCCTCTGTGTGTGTAGCCACAGTGCCGGTAGCCTTCACAGGCGCTACTCGCTAACTGCACTTGCCCCTACAGTCTGTCAATGCTATAGGGGGGGTCTTTGTCTCTGTGTGTGTGTCTCTGTGTGTGGTGGTGGTGGTGGTGGCGGTGGTGATGGTGGTGATGATGGTGGTGGTGGCGGCGGTGGCGGTAGCGCCAGTCTCAAACCCGTCTCTCTCTCCGCCCACCCGCCCAGCCTCACGCGACCCGTCCACCCCCTCCACCCGCCACCACCCACCACCACCACCACCACAACGGCCACGGCGGCTCCGCCTCCCTCTTCACCTCCCCCACCGCGACGGAGCCGCCAGCGCCGCCCCCTCCTCCCGCCAACGCCGCCAGCGCCGCCCCCTCCTCCCGCCGAGGCGGCGCCGTCCGCCCGTCGGCCGGAGGCCCCGGAGACTTTGTGCCGGAGCTGGCCAGGGTCCTGTCGGCCCACGTGGTGCACTCGAGTTTGCCGGGACTCTCCAGCCTGGAGCAGATGTGCCTCCTGGCACTCGCCCACACCGTCGCCAGCACCGGGGGCACGTCGGGGCTGGGCGCGGGCTCGCTGGTGGGTGGGGGGGGGGGTGGGGGGTGGGTGGGTGAGTGAGTGGGTGAGTGAGTGGTTGAGTGGGTGGGTGGTTGAGTGGGT